>NW_027524613.1:0-30146 GCF_052094955.1 Ictidomys tridecemlineatus
TGAAAAAGTGTGTGCTGAAATTTCAGGCAACTCGTAGTTTTTTGGAAGCTTGGCAGGCCCTTTCCATGAAAGTGATTCTCGCCAGTCTCTGCTTAGGGCTACATCAACAGCAAACAAACCATAGAGATAGAACTTGAAACTGCTTTATTGTGTCAAGTTTCAAAGAGCTAGCACAAACCGTGTTTGATTTAGAGTTCCAAATACATGTATCCCTATAGAAGAAAACAGAGAGAAACCTCAAAATAAAACCGGTTACTGCCAACGAAAGGTTTAACCTAGAAGAACGAAATTTGGCGAGCCAACTGGGATTGGTGTACTGATCATTACCTGAAAGTTTCATCAAGATTGGGTGAAAAAGGGTGTGCTGAGATTTCAGGCAACTCGTAGTTTTTTGGAAGCTTGGCAGGCCCTTTCCATGAAAGTGATTCTCGCCAGTCTCTGCTTAGGGCTACATCAACAGCAAACAAACCATAGAGATAGAACTTGAAACTGCTTTATTGTGTCAAGTTTCAAAGAGCTACCACAAACCGTGTTTGATTTAGAGTTCCAAATACATGTATCCCTATAGGAGAAAACAGAGTGAAACCTCAAAATGAAACCGGTTACTGCCAACGAACGGTTTAACCTAGAAGAACGAAATTTGGTGAGCCAAGTGGGATTGGTGTACTGATCATTACCTGAAAGTTTCATCAAGATTGGGTGAAAAAGTGTGTGCTGAGATTTCAGGCAACTCGTAGTTTTTTGGAAGCTTGGCAGGCCCTTTCCATGAAAGTGATTCTCGCCAGTCTCTGCTTAGGGCTACATCAACAGCAAAGAAACCATAGAGATAGAACTTGAAACTGCTTTATTGTGTCACGTTTCAAAGAGCTAGCACAAACCGTGTTGATTTAGAGTTCCAAATACATGTATCCCTATAGGAGAAAACAGAGTGAAACCTCAAAATGAAACCGGTTACTGCCAACGAACGGTTTAACCTAGAAGAACGAAATTTGGCGAGCCAAGTGGGATTGGTGTACTGATCATTACCTGAAAGTTTCATCAAGATTGGGTGAAAAAGTGTGTGCTGAGATTTCAGGCAACTCGTAGTTTTTTGGAAGCTTGGCAGGCCCTTTCCATGAAAGTGATTCTCGCCAGTCTCTGCTTAGGGCTACATCAACAGCAAACAAACCATAGAGATAGAACTTGAAACTGCTTTATTGTGTCAAGTTTCAAAGAGCTAGCACAAACCGTGTTTGGATTTGAGTACCAAATACATGTATCCCTATAGGAGAAAACAGAGTGAAACCTCAAAATGAAACCGGTTACTGCCAATGAACGGTTTAACCTAGAAGAACGAAATTTGGCGAGCCAAGTGAGATTGGTGTACTGATCATTAATTGAAAGTTTCATCAAAACTGGGTGAAAAAGTGTGTGCTGAGATTTCGGGCAACTCGTAGTTTTTTGGAATCTTGGCAGGCCCTTTCCATGAAAGTGATTCTCGCCAGTCTCTGCTTAGGGCTACATCAACAGCAAACAAACCATAGAGATAGAACTTGAAACTGCTTTATTGTGTCAAGTTTCAAAGAGCTAGCACAAACCGTGTTTGATTTAGAGTTCCAAATACATGTATCCCTATAGGAGAAAACAGAGTGAAACCTCAAAATGAAACCGGTTACTGCCAACGAACGGTTTAACCTAGAAGAAAGAAATTTGGCGAGCCAAGTGGGATTGGTGTACTGATCATTACCTGAAAGTTTCATCAAGATTGGGTGAAAAAGTGTGTGCTGAAATTTCAGGCAACTCGTAGTTTTTTGGAAGCTTGGCAGGCCCTTTCCATGAAAGTGATTCTCGCCAGTCTCTGCTTAGGGCTACATCAACAGCAAACAAACCATAGAGACAGAACTTGAAACTGCTTTATTGTGTCAAGTTTCAAAGAGCTACCACAAACCGTGTTTGATTTAGAGTTCCAAATACATGTATCCCTATAGGAGAAAACAGAGTGAAACCTCAAAATGAAACCGGTTACTGCCAACGAACGGTTTAACCTAGAAGATCGAAATTTGGCGAGCCAAGTGGGATTGGTGTACTGATCATTACCTGAAAGTTTCATCAAGATTGGGTGAAAAAGTGTGTGCTGAGATTTCAGGCAACTCGTAGTTTTTTGGAAGCTTGGCAGGCCCTTTCCATGAAAGTGATTCTCGCCAGTCACTGCTTAGGGCTACATCAACAGCAAACAAACGATAGAGATAGAACTTGAAACTGCTTTATTGTGTCAAGTTTCAAAGAGCTAGCACAAACCGTGTTTGATTTAGAGTTCCAAATACATGTATCCCTATAGGAGAAAACAGAGTGAAACCTCAAAATGAAACCGGTTACTGCCAACGAACGGTTTAACCTAGAAGAACGAAATTCCGCGAGCCAAGTGGGATTGGAGAACTGATAATTACCTGAAAGTTTCATCAAGATTGGGTGAAAAAGTGTGTGCTGAGATTTCAGGCAACTCGTAGTTTTTGGAAGCTTGGCAGGCCCTTTCCATGAAAGTGATTCTCCCCAGTCTCTGCTTAGGGCTACATCAACAGCAAACAAACCATAGAGATAGAACTTGAAACTGCTTTATTGTGTCAAGTTTCAAAGAGCTACCACAAACCGTGTTTGATTTAGAGTTCCAAATACATGTATCCCTATAAGGAGAAAACAGAGTGAAACCTCAAAATGAAACTGGTTACTGCCAACGAACGGTTTAACCTAGAAGAACGAAATTTGGTGAGCCAAGTAGGATTGGAGTACTGATCATTACCTGAAAGTTTCATCAAGATTGTGTGAAAAAGTGTGTGCTGAGATTTCAGGCAACTCGTAGTTTTTTGGAAGCTTGGCAGGCCCTTTCCATGAAAGTGATTCTCGCCAGTCTCTGCTTAGGGCTACATCAACAGCAAACAAACCATAGAGATAGAACTTGAAACTGCTTTATTGTGTCAAGTTTCAAAAAGCTAGCACAAACCGTGTTTGATTTAGAGTTCCAAATACATGTATCCCTATAGGACAAAACAGAGTGAAACCTCAAAATGAAACCGGTTACTGCCAACGAACGGTTTAACCTAGAAGAACGAAATTTGGCGAGCCAAGTGGGATTGGTGTACTGATCATTACCTGAAAGTTTCATCAAGATTGGGGTGAAAAAGGGTGTGCTGAGATTTCAGGCAACTCGTAGTTTTTTGGAAGCTTGGCAGGCCCTTTCCATGAAAGTGATTCTCGCCAGTCTCTGCTTAGGGCTACATCAACAGCAAACAATCCATGGAGATAGAACTTGAAACTGCTTTATTGTGTCAAGATTCAAAGAGCTAGCACAAACCGTGTTTGATTTAGAGTTCCAAATACATGTATGCGTATCGGAGAAAACAGAGTGAAACCTCAAAATGAAACCGGTTACTGCCAACGAACGGTTTAACCTAGAAGAAAGGAATTTGGCGTGCCAAGTGGGATTGGTGTACTGATCATTACCTGAAAGTTTCATCAATATTGGGTGAAAAAGTGTGCTGAGATTTCAGGCAACTCGTAGTTTTTTGGAAGCTTGGCAGGCCCTTTCCATGAAAGTGATTCTCGCCAGTCTCTGCTTAGGGCTACATCAACAGCAAACAAACCATAGAGACAGAACTTGAAACTGCTTTATTGTGTCAAGTTTCAAAGAGCTAGCACAAACCGTGTTTGATTTAGAGTTCCAAATACATGTATCCCTATAGGAGAAAAAAGAGTGAAACCTCAAAATGAAACCGGTTACTGCCAACGAACGGTTTAACCTAGAAGAACGAAATTTGGCGAGCCAAGTGGGATTGGTGTACTGATCATTACCTGAAAGTTTCATCAATATTGGGTGAAAAGGGTGTGCTGAGATTTTAGGCAACTCGTAGTTTTTTGGAAGCTTGGCAGGCCCTTTCCATGAAAGTGATTCTCGCCAGTCTCTGCTTAGGGCTACATCAACAGCAAACAAACCATAGAGATAGAACTTGAAACTGCTTTATTGTGTCAAGTTTCAAAGAGCTACCACAAACCGTGTTTGATTTAGAGTTCCAAATACATGTATCCCTATAGAAGAAAACAGAGAGAAACCTCAAAATAAAACCGGTTACTGCCAACGAAAGGTTTAACCTAGAAGAACGAAATTTGGCGAGCCAACTGGGATTGGTGTACTGATCATTACCTGAAAGTTTCATCAAGATTGGGTGAAAAAGGGTGTGCTGAGATTTCAGGCAACTCGTAGTTTTTTGGAAGCTTGGCAGGCCCTTTCCATGAAAGTGATTCTCGCCAGTCTCTGCTTAGGGCTACATCAACAGCAAACAAACCATAGAGATAGAACTTGAAACTGCTTTATTGTGTCAAGTTTCAAAGAGCTACCACAAACCGTGTTTGATTTAGAGTTCCAAATACATGTATCCCTATAGGAGAAAACAGAGTGAAACCTCAAAATGAAACCGGTTACTGCCAACGAATGGTTTAACCTAGAAGAACGAAATTTGGTGAGCCAAGTGGGATTGGTGTACTGATCATTACCTGAAAGTTTCATCAAGATTGGGTGAAAAAGTGTGTGCTGAGATTTCAGGCAACTCGTAGTTTTTGGAAGCTTGGCAGGCCCTTTCCATGAAAGTGATTCTCGCCAGTCTCTGCTTAGGGCTACATCAACAGCAAAGAAACCATAGAGATAGAACTTGAAACTGCTTTATTGTGTCACGTTTCAAAGAGCTAGCACAAACCGTGTTTGATTTAGAGTTCCAAATACATGTATCCCTATAGGAGAAAACAGAGTGAAACCTCAAAATGAAACCGGTTACTGCCAACGAACGGTTTAACCTAGAAGAACGAAATTTGGCGAGCCAAGTGGGATTGGTGTACTGATCATTACCTGAAAGTTTCATCAAGATTGGGTGAAAAAGTGTGTGCTGAGATTTCAGGCAACTCGTAGTTTTTTGGAAGCTTGGCAGGCCCTTTCCATGAAAGTGATTCTCGCCAGTCTCTGCTTAGGGCTACATCAACAGCAAACAAACCATAGAGATAGAACTTGAAACTGCTTTATTGTGTCAAGTTTCAAAGAGCTAGCACAAACCGTGTTTGGATTTGAGTACCAAATACATGTATCCCTATAGGAGAAAACAGAGTGAAACCTCAAAATGAAACCGGTTACTGCCAATGAACGGTTTAACCTAGAAGAACGAAATTTGGCGAGCCAAGTGAGATTGGTGTACTGATCATTAATTGAAAGTTTCATCAAAACTGGGTGAAAAAGTGTGTGCTGAGATTTCGGGCAACTCGTAGTTTTTTGGAATCTTGGCAGGCCCTTTCCATGAAAGTGATTCTCGCCAGTCTCTGCTTAGGGCTACATCAACAGCAAACAAACCATAGAGATAGAACTTGAAACTGCTTTATTGTGTCAAGTTTCAAAGAGCTAGCACAAACCGTGTTTGATTTAGAGTTCCAAATACATGTATCCCTTTAGGAGAAAACAGAGTGAAACCTCAAAATGAAACCGGTTACTGCCAACGAACGGTTTAACCTAGAAGAAAGAAATTTGGCGAGCCAAGTGGGATTGGTGTACTGATCATTACCTGAAAGTTTCATCAAGATTGGGTGAAAAAGTGTGTGCTGAGATTTCAGGCAACTCGTAGTTTTTTGGAAGCTTGGCAGGCCCTTTCCATGAAAGTGATTCTCGCCAGTCTCTGCTTAGGGCTACATCAACAGCAAACAAACCATAGAGATAGAACTTGAAACTGCTTTATTGTGTCAAGTTTCAAAGAGCTAGCACAAACCGTGTTTGGATTTGAGTACCAAATACATGTATCCCTATAGGAGAAAACAGAGTGAAACCTCAAAATGAAACCGGTTACTGCCAATGAACGGTTTAACCTAGAAGAACGAAATTTGGCGAGCCAAGTGAGATTGGTGTACTGATCATTAATTGAAAGTTTCATCAAACCTGGGTGAAAAAGTGTGTGCTGAGATTTCGGGCAACTCGTAGTTTTTTGGAATCTTGGCAGGCCCTTTCCATGAAAGTGATTCTCGCCAGTCTCTGCTTAGGGCTACATCAACAGCAAACAAACCATAGAGATAGAACTTGAAACTGCTTTATTGTGTCAAGTTTCAAAGAGCTAGCACAAACCGTGTTTGATTTAGAGTTCCAAATACATGTATCCCTTTAGGAGAAAACAGAGTGAAACCTCAAAATGAAACCGGTTACTGCCAACGAACGGTTTAACCTAGAAGAAAGAAATTTGGCGAGCCAAGTGGGATTGGTGTACTGATCATTACCTGAAAGTTTCATCAAGATTGGGTGAAAAAGTGTGTGCTGAAATTTCAGGCAACTCGTAGTTTTTTGGAAGCTTGGCAGGCCCTTTCCATGAAAGTGATTCTCGCCAGTCTCTGCTTAGGGCTACATCAACAGCACACAAACCATAGAGATAGAACTTGAAACTGCTTTATTGTGTCAAGTTTCAAAGAGCTACCACAAACCGTGTTTGATTTAGAGTTCCAAATACATGTATCCCTATAGGAGAAAACAGAGTGAAACCTCAAAATGAAACCGGTTACTGCCAACGAACGGTTTAACCTAGAAGAACGAAATTTGGCGAGCCAAGTGGGATTGGTGTACTGATCATTACCTGAAAGTTTCATCAAGATTGGGTGAAAAAGTGTTTGCTGAGATTTCAGGCAACTCGTAGTTTTTTGGAAGCTTGGCAGGCCCTTTCCATGAAAGTGATTCTCGCCAGTCTCTGCTTAGGCCTACATCAACAACAAACAAACCATAGACATAGAACTTGAAACTGCTTTATTATGTCAAGTTTCAAAGAGCTACCACAAACCGTGTTTGATTTAGAGTTCCAAATACATGTATCCCTATAGAAAAAAACAGAGTGAAACCTCAAAATGAAACCGGTTACTGCCAACGAACGGTTTAACCTAGAAGAACGAAATTTGGCGAGCCAAGTGGGATTGGTGTACTGATCATTACCTGAAAGTTTCATCAAGATTGGCTGAAAAAGTGTGTGCTGGGATTTCAGGCAACTCGTAGTTTTTTGGAAGCTTGGCAGGCCCTTTCCATGAAAGTGATTCTCGCCAGTCTCTGCTTAGGGCTACATCAACAGCAAACAAACCATAGAGACAGAACTTGAAACTGCTTTATTGTGTCAAGTTTCAAAGAGCTAGCACAAACCGTGTTTGATTTAGAGTTCCAAATACATGTATCCCTATAGGAGAAAACAGAGTGAAACCTCAAAATGAAACCGGTTACTGCCAACGAACGGTTTAACCTAGAAGAACGAAATTTGGCGAGCCAAGTGGGATTGGTGTACTGATCATTACCTGAAAGTTTCATCAAGATTGGGTGAAAAAGTGTGTGCTGAGATTTCAGGCAACTCGTAGTTTTTTGGAAGCTTGGCAGGCCCTTTCCATGAAAGTGATTCTCGCCAGTCACTGCTTAGGGCTACATCAACAGCAAACAAACGATAGAGATAGAACTTGAAACTGCTTTATTGTGTCAAGTTTCAAAGAGCTAGCACAAACCGTGTTTGATTTAGAGTTCCAAATACATGTATCCCTATAGGAGAAAACAGAGTGAAACCTCAAAATGAAACCGGTTACTGCCAACGAACGGTTTAACCTAGAAGAACGAAATTCCGCGAGCCAAGTGGGATTGGAGAACTGATAATTACCTGAAAGTTTCATCAAGATTGGGTGAAAAAGTGTGTGCTGAGATTTCAGGCAACTCGTAGTTTTTTGGAAGCTTGGCAGGCCCTTTCCATGAAAGTGATTCTCGCCAGTCTCTGCTTAGGGCTACATCAACAGCAAACAAACCATAGAGATAGAACTTGAAACTGCTTTATTGTGTTAAGTTTCAAAGAGCTACCACAAACCGTGTTTGATTTAGAGTTCCAAATACATGTATCCCTATAAGGAGAAAACAGAGTGAAACCTCAAAATGAAACTGGTTACTGCCAACGAACGGTTTAACCTAGAAGAACGAAATTTGGTGAGCCAAGTAGGATTGGAGTACTGATCATTACCTGAAAGTTTCATCAAGATTGTGTGAAAAAGTGTGTGCTGAGATTTCAGGCAACTCGTAGTTTTTTGGAAGCTTGGCAGGCCCTTTCCATGAAAGTGATTCTCGCCAGTCTCTGCTTAGGGCTACATCAACAGCAAACAAACCATAGAGATAGAACTTGAAACTGCTTTATTGTGTCAAGTTTCATAGAGCTAGCACAAAACCGTGTTTGATTTAGAGTTCCAAATACATGTATCCCTATAGGACAAAACAGAGTGAAACCTCAAAATGAAACCGGTTACTGCCAACGAACGGTTTAACCTAGAAGAACGAAATTTGGCGAGCCAAGTGGGATTGGTGTACTGATCATTACCTGAAAGTTTCATCAAGATTGGGTGAAAAAGGGTGTGCTGAGATTTCAGGAAACTCGTAGTTTTTTGGAAGCTTGGCAGGCCCTTTCCATGAAAGTGATTCTCGCCAGTCTCTGCTTAGGGCTACATCAACAGCAAACAATCCATGGAGATAGAACTTGAAACTGCTTTATTGTGTCAAGTTTCAAAGAGCTAGCACAAACCGTGTTTGATTTAGAGTTCCAAATACATGTATCCCTATAGGAGAAAACAGAGTGAAACCTCAAAATGAAACTGGTTACTGCCAACGAACGGTTTAACCTAGAAGAAAGAAATTTGGCGTGCCAAGTGGGATTGGTGTACTGATCATTACCTGAAAGTTTCATCAATATTGGGTGAAAAAGTGTGCTGAGATTTCAGGCAACTCGTAGTTTTTGGAAGCTTGGCAGGCCCTTTCCATGAAAGTGATTCTCGCCAGTCTCTGCTTAGGGCTACATCAACAGCAAACAAACCATAGAGACAGAACTTGAAACTGCTTTATTGTGTCAAGTTTCAAAGAGCTAGCACAAACCGTGTTTGACTTAGAGTTCCAAATACATGTATCCCTATAGGAGAAAACAGAGTGAAACCTCAAAATGAAACCGGTTACTGCCAACGAACGGTTTAACCTAGAAGAACGAAATTTGGCGAGACAAGTGGGATTGGTGTACTGATCATTACCTGAAAGTTTCATCAAGATTGGGTGAAAAAGTGTGTGCTGAGATTTCAGGCAACTCGTAATTTTTTGGAAGGTTGGCAGGCCCTTTCCATGAAAGTGATTCTCGCCAGTCTCTGCTTAGGGCTACATCAACAGCAAACAAACCATAGAGATAGAACTTGAAACTGCTTTATTGTGTCAAGTTTCAAAGAGCTAGCACAAACCGTGTTTGATTTAGAGTTCCAAATACATGTATCCCTATAGGAGAAAACAGAGTGAAACCTCAAAATGAAACCGGTTACTGCCAACGAACGGTTTAACCTAGAAGAAAGAAATTCCGCGAGCCAAGTGGGATTGGAGAACTGATAATTACCTGAAAGTTTCATCAAGATTGGGTGAAAAAGTGTGTGCTGAGATTTCAGGCAACTCGTAGTTTTTTGGAAGCTTGGCAACCCCTTTCCATGAATGTGATTCTCGCCAGTCTCTGCTTAGGGCTACATCAACAGCAAACAAACCATAGAGATAGAACTTGAAACTGCTTTATTGTGTCAAGTTTCAAAGAGCTACCACAAACCGTGTTTGATTTAGAGTTCCAAATACATGTATCCCTATAAGGAGAAAACAGAGTGAAACCTCAAAATGAAACTGGTTACTGCCAACGAACGGTTTAACCTAGAAGAACGAAATTTGGTGAGCCAAGTAGGATTGGAGTACTGATCATTACCTGAATGTTTCATCAAGATTGTGTGAAAAAGTGTGTGCTGAGATTTCAGGCAACTCGTAGTTTTTTGGAAGCTTGGCAGGCCCTTTCCATGAAAGTGATTCTCGCCAGTCTCTGCTTAGGGCTACATCAACAGCAAACAAACCATAGAGATAGAACTTGAAACTGCTTTATTGTGTCAAGTTTCATAGAGCTAGCACAAACCGTGTTTGATTTAGAGTTCCAAATACATGTATCCCTATAGGACAAAACAGAGTGAAACCTCAAAATGAAACCGGTTACTGCCAACGAACGGTTTAACCTAGAAGAACGAAATTTGGCGAGCCAAGTGGGATTGGTGTACTGATCATTACCTGAAAGTTTCATCAAGATGGGGTGAAAAAGGGTGTGCTGAGATTTCAGGAAACTCGTAGTTTTTTGGAAGCTTGGCAGGCCCTTTCCATGAAAGTGATTCTCGCCAGTCTCTGCTTAGGGCTACATCAACAGCAAACAATCCATGGAGATAGAAGTTGAAACTGCTTTATTGTGTCAAGTTTCAAAGAGCTAGCACAAACCGTGTTTGATTTAGAGTTCCAAATACATGTATCCCTATAGGAGAAAACAGAGTGAAACCTCAAAATGAAACTGGTTACTGCCAACGAACGGTTTAACCTAGAAGAAAGAAATTTGGCGTGCCAAGTGGGATTGGTGTACTGATCATTACCTGAAAGTTTCATCAATATTGGGTGAAAAAGTGTGCTGAGATTTCAGGCAACTCGTAGTTTTTTGGAAGCTTGGCAGGCCCTTTCCATGAAAGTGATTCTCGCCAGTCTCTGCTTAGGGCTACATCAACAGCAAACAAACCATAGAGACAGAACTTGAAACTGCTTTATTGTGTCAAGTTTCAAAGAGCTAGCACAAACCGTGTTTGATTTAGAGTTCCAAATACATGTATCCCTATAGGAGAAAACAGAGTGAAACCTCAAAATGAAACCGGTTACTGCCAACGAACGGTTTAACCTAGAAGAACGAAATTTGGCGAGACAAGTGGGATTGGTGTACTGATCATTACCTGAAAGTTTCATCAAGATTGGGTGAAAAAGTGTGTGCTGAGATTTCAGGCAACTCGTAGTTTTTTGGAAGCTTGGCAGGCCCTTTCCATGAAAGTGATTCTCGCCAGTCTCTGCTTAGGGCTACATCAACAGCAAACAAACCATAGAGATAGAACTTGAAACTGCTTTATTGTGTCAAGTTTCAAAGAGCTACCACAAACCGTGTTTGATTTAGAGTTCCAAATACATGTATCCCTATAGGAGAAAACAGAGTGAAACCTCAAAATGAAACCGGTTACTGCCAACGAACGGTTTAACCTAGAAGAACGAAATTTTGGTGAGCCAAGTGGGATTGGTGTACTGATCATTACCTGAAAGTTTCATCAAGATTGGGTGAAAAAGTGTGTGCTGAGATTTCAGGCAACTCGTAGTTTTTTGGAAGCTTGGCAGGCCCTTTCCATGAAAGTGATTCTCGCCAGTCTCTGCTTAGGGCTACATCAACAGCAAAGAAACCATAGAGATAGAACTTGAAACTGCTTTATTGTGTCACGTTTCAAAGAGCTAGCACAAACCGTGTTTGATTTAGAGTTCCAAATACATGTATCCCTATAGGAGAAAACAGAGTGAAACCTCAAAATGAAACCGGTTACTGCCAACGAACGGTTTAACCTAGAAGAACGAAATTTGGCGAGCCAAGTGGGATTGGTGTACTGATCATTACCTGAAAGTTTCATCAAGATTGGGTGAAAAAGTGTGTGCTGAGATTTCAGGCAACTCGTAGTTTTTTGGAAGCTTGGCAGGCCCTTTCCATGAAAGTGATTCTCGCCAGTCTCTGCTTAGGGCTACATCAACAGCAAACAAACCATAGAGATAGAACTTGAAACTGCTTTATTGTGTCAAGTTTCAAAGAGCTAGCACAAACCGTGTTTGGATTTGAGTACCAAATACATGTATCCCTATAGGAGAAAACAGAGTGAAACCTCAAAATGAAACCGGTTACTGCCAATGAACGGTTTAACCTAGAAGAACGAAATTTGGCGAGCCAAGTGAGATTGGTGTACTGATCATTAATTGAAAGTTTCATCAAAACTGGGTGAAAAAGTGTGTGCTGAGATTTCGGGCAACTCGTAGTTTTTTGGAATCTTGGCAGGCCCTTTCCATGAAAGTGATTCTCGCCAGTCTCTGCTTAGGGCTACATCAACAGCAAACAAACCATAGAGATAGAACTTGAAACTGCTTTATTGTGTCAAGTTTCAAAGAGCTAGCACAAACCGTGTTTGATTTAGAGTTCCAAATACATGTATCCCTATAGGAGAAAACAGAGTGAAACCTCAAAATGAAACCGGTTACTGCCAACGAACGGTTTAACCTAGAAGAAAGAAATTTGGCGAGCCAAGTGGGATTGGTGTACTGATCATTACCTGAAAGTTTCATCAAGATTGGGTGAAAAAGTGTGTGCTGAAATTTCAGGCAACTCGTAGTTTTTTGGAAGCTTGGCAGGCCCTTTCCATGAAAGTGATTCTCGCCAGTCTCTGCTTAGGGCTACATCAACAGCACACAAACCATAGAGATAGAACTTGAAACTGCTTTATTGTGTCAAGTTTCAAAGAGCTACCACAAACCGTGTTTGATTTAGAGTTCCAAATACATGTATCCCTATAGGAGAAAACAGAGTGAAACCTCAAAATGAAACCGGTTACTGCCAACGAACGGTTTAACCTAGAAGAACGAAATTTGGCGAGCCAAGTGGGATTGGGGTACTGATCATTACCTGAAAGTTTCATCAAGATTGGGTGAAAAAGTGTTTGCTGAGATTTCAGGCAACTCGTAGTTTTTTGGAAGCTTGGCAGGCCCTTTCCAAGAAAGTGATTCTCGCCAGTCTCTGCTTAGGCCTACATCAACAACAAACAAACCATAGACATAGAACTTGAAACTGCTTTATTATGTCAAGTTTCAAAGAGCTACCACAAACCGTGTTTGATTTAGAGTTCCAAATACATGTATCCCTATAGAAAAAAACAGAGTGAAACCTCAAAATGAAACCGGTTACTGCCAACGAACGGTTTAACCTAGAAGAACGAAATTTGGCGAGCCAAGTGGGATTGGTGTACTGATCATTACCTGAAAGTTTCATCAAGATTGGCTGAAAAAGTGTGTGCTGGGATTTCAGGCAACTCGTAGTTTTTTGGAAGCTTGGCAGGCCCTTTCCATGAAAGTGATTCTCGCCAGTCTCTGCTTAGGGCTACATCAACAGCAAACAAACCATAGAGACAGAACTTGAAACTGCTTTATTGTGTCAAGTTTCAAAGAGCTAGCACAAACCGTGTTTGATTTAGAGTTCCAAATACATGTATCCCTATAGGAGAAAAAAGAGTGAAACCTCAAAATGAAACCGGTTACTGCCAACGAACGGTTTAACCTAGAAGAACGAAATTTGGCGAGCCAAGTGGGATTGGTGTACTGATCATTACCTGAAAGTTTCATCAAGATTGGGTGAAAAAGTGTGTGCTGAGATTTCAGGCAACTCGTAGTTTTTTGGAAGCTTGGCAGGCCCTTTCCATGAAAGTGATTCTCGCCAGTCACTGCTTAGGGCTACATCAACAGCAAACAAACGATAGAGATAGAACTTGAAACTGCTTTATTGTGTCAAGTTTCAAAGAGCTAGCACAAACCGTGTTTGATTTAGAGTTCCAAATACATGTATCCCTATAGGAGAAAACAGAGTGAAACCTCAAAATGAAACCGGTTACTGCCAACGAACGGTTTAACCTAGAAGAACGAAATTCCTCGAGCCAAGTGGGATTGGAGAACTGATAATTACCTGAAAGATTCATCAAGATTGGGTGAAAAAGTGTGTGCTGAGATTTCAGGCAACTCGTAGTTTTTTGGAAGCTTGGCAGGCCCTTTCCATGAAAGTGATTCTCGCCAGTCTCTGCTTAGGGCTACATCAACAGCAAACAAACCATAGAGATAGAACTTGAAACTGCTTTATTGTGTCAAGTTTCAAAGAGGTACCACAAACCGTGTTTGATTTAGAGTTCCAAATACATGTATCCCTATAAGGAGAAAACAGAGTGAAACCTCAAAATGAAACTGGTTACTGCCAACGAACGGTTTAACCTAGAAGAACGAAATTTGGTGAGCCAAGTAGGATTGGAGTACTGATCATTACCTGAAAGTTTCATCAAGATTGTGTGAAAAAGTGTGTGCTGAGATTTCAGGCAACTCGTAGTTTTTTGGAAGCTTGGCAGGCCCTTTCCATGAAAGTGATTCTCGCCAGTCTCTGCTTAGGGCTACATCAACAGCAAACAAACCATAGAGATAGAACTTGAAACTGCTTTATTGTGTCAAGTTTCATAGAGCTAGCACAAACCGTGTTTGATTTAGAGTTCCAAATACATGTATCCCTATAGGACAAAACAGAGTGAAACCTCAAAATGAAACCGGTTACTGCCAACGAACGGTTTAACCTAGAAGAACGAAATTTGGCGAGCCAAGTGGGATTGGTGTACTGATCATTACCTGAAAGTTTCATCAAGATTGGGTGAAAAAGGGTGTGCTGAGATTTCAGGAAACTCGTAGTTTTTTGGAAGCTTGGCAGGCCCTTTCCATGAAAGTGATTCTCGCCAGTCTCTGCTTAGGGCTACATCAACAGCAAACAATCCATGGAGATAGAACTTGAAACTGCTTTATTGTGTCAAGTTTCAAAGAGCTAGCACAAACCGTGTTTGATTTAGAGTTCCAAATACATGTATCCCTATAGGAGAAAACAGAGTGAAACCTCAAAATGAAACTGGTTACTGCCAACGAACGGTTTAACCTAGAAGAAAGAAATTTGGCGTGCCAAGTGGGATTGGTGTACTGATCATTACCTGAAAGTTTTCATCAATATTGGGTGAAAAAGTGTGCTGAGATTTCAGGCAACTCGTAGTTTTTTGGAAGCTTGGCAGGCCCTTTCCATGAAAGTGATTCTCGCCAGTCTCTGCTTAGGGCTACATCAACAGCAAACAAACCATAGAGACAGAACTTGAAACTGCTTTATTGTGTCAAGTTTCAAAGAGCTAGCACAAACCGTGTTTGATTTAGAGTTCCAAATACATGTATCCCTATAGGAGAAAACAGAGTGAAACCTCAAAATGAAACCGGTTACTGCCAACGAACGGTTTAACCTAGAAGAACGAAATTTGGCGAGACAAGTGGGATTGGTGTACTGATCATTACCTGAAAGTTTCATTAAGATTGGGTGAAAAAGTGTGTGCTGAGATTTCAGGCAACTCGTAATTTTTTGGAAGCTTGGCAGGCCCTTTCCATGAAAGTGATTCTCCCCAGTCTCTGCTTAGGGCTACATCAACAGCAAACAAACCATAGAGATAGAACTTGAAACTGCTTTATTGTGTCAAGTTTCAAAGAGCTAGCACAAACCGTGTTTGATTTAGAGTTCCAAATACATGTATCCTATAGGAGAAAACAGAGTGAAACCTCAAAATGAAACCGGTTACTGCCAACGAACGGTTTAACCTAGAAGAACGAAATTCCGCGAGCCAAGTGGGATTGGAGAACTGATAATTACCTGAAAGTTTCATCAAGATTGGGTGAAAAAGTGTGTGCTGAGATTTCAGGCAACTCGTAGTTTTTTGGAAGCTTGGCAGGCCCTTTCCATGAAAGTGATTCTCGCCAGTCTCTGCTTAGGGCTACATCAACAGGCAAACAAACCATAGAGATAGAACTTGAAACTGCTTTATTGTGTCAAGTTTCAAAGAGCTACCACAAACCGTGTTTGATTTAGAGTTCCAAATACATGTATCCCTATAAGGAGAAAACAGAGTGAAACCTCAAAATGAAACTGGTTACTGCCAACGAACGGTTTAACCTAGAAGAACGAAATTTGGTGAGCCAAGTAGGATTGGAGTACTGATCATTACCTGAAAGTTTCATCAAGATTGTGTGAAAAAGTGTGTGCTGAGATTTCAGGCAACTCGTAGTTTTTTGGAAGCTTGGCAGGCCCTTTCCATGAAAGTGATTCTCGCCAGTCTCTGCTTAGGGCTACATCAACAGCAAACAAACCATAGAGATAGAACTTGAAACTGCTTTATTGTGTCAAGTTTCATAGAGCTAGCACAAACCGTGTTTGATTTAGAGTTCCAAATACATGTATCCCTATAGGACAAAACAGAGTGAAACCTCAAAAATGAAACCGGTTACTGCCAACGAACGGTTTAACCTAGAAGAACGAAATTTGGCGAGCCAAGTGGGATTGGTGTACTGATCATTACCTGAAAGTTTCATCAAGATTGGGTGAAAAAGGGTGTGCTGAGATTTCAGGAAACTCGTAGTTTTTTGGAAGCTTGGCAGGCCCTTTCCATGAAAGTGATTCTCGCCAGTCTCTGCTTAGGGCTACATCAACAGCAAACAATCCATGGAGATAGAACTTGAAACTGCTTTATTGTGTCAAGTTTCAAAGAGCTAGCACAAACCGTGTTTGATTTAGAGTTCCAAATACATGTATCCCTATAGGAGAAAACAGAGTGAAACCTCAAAATGAAACTGGTTACTGCCAACGAACGGTTTAACCTAGAAGAAAGAAATTTGGCGTGCCAAGTGGGATTGGTGTACTGATCATTACCTGAAAGTTTCATCAATATTGGGTGAAAAAGGTGTGCTGAGATTTCAGGCAACTCGTAGTTTTTTGGAAGCTTGGCAGGCCCTTTCCATGAAAGTGATTCTCGCCAGTCTCTGCTTAGGGCTACATCAACAGCAAACAAACCATAGAGACAGAACTTGAAACTGCTTTATTGTGTCAAGTTTCAAAGAGCTAGCACAAACCGTGTTTGATTTAGAGTTCCAAATACATGTATCCCTATAGGAGAAAACAGAGTGAAACCTCAAAATGAAACCGGTTACTGCCAACGAACGGTTTAACCTAGAAGAACGAAATTTGGCGAGACAAGTGGGATTGGTGTACTGATCATTACCTGAAAGTTTCATCAAGATTGGGTGAAAAAGTGTGTGCTGAGATTTCAGGCAACTCGTAGTTTTTTTGGAAGCTTGGCAGGCCCTTTCCATGAAAGTGATTCTCGCCAGTCTCTGCTTAGGGCTACATCAACAGCAAACAAACCATAGAGATAGAACTTGAAACTGCTTTATTGTGTCAATTTTCAAAGAGCTAGCACAAACCGTGTTTGATTTAGAGTTCCAAATACATGTATCGCTATAGGAGAAAACAGAGTGAAACCTCAAAATGAAACCAGTTACTGCCAATGAACGGTTTAACCTAGAAGAACGAAATTTGGCGAGCCAAGTGGGATTGGTGTACTGATCATTACCTGAAAGTTTCATCAAGATTGGGTGAAAAAGGGTGTGCTGAGATTTCAGGAAACTCGTAGTTTTTTGGAAGCTTGGCAGGACCTTTCCATGAAAGTGATTCTCGCCAGTCTCTGCTTAGGGCTACATCAACAGCAAACAATCCATGGAGATAGAACTTGAAACTGCTTTATTGTGTCAAGTTTCAAAGAGCTAGCACAAACCGTGTTTGATTTAGAGTTCCAAATACATGTATCCGTATAGGAGAAAACAGAGTGAAACCTCAAAATGAAACTGGTTACTGCCAAAGAACGGTTTAACCTAGAAGAAAGAAATTTGGCGTGCTAAGTGGGATTGGTGTACTGATCATTACCTGAAAGTTTCATCAATATTGGGTGAAAAAGTGTGCTGAGATTTCAGGCAACTCTTAGTTTTTGGAAGCTTGGCAGGCCCTTTCCATGAAAGTGATTCTCGCCAGTCTCTGCTTAGGGCTACATCAACAGCAAACAAACCATAGAGACAGAACTTGAAACTGCTTTATTGTGTCAAGTTTCAAAGAGCTAGCACAAACCGTGTTTGATTTAGAGTTCCAAATACATGTATCCCTATAGGAGAAAACAGAGTGAAACCTCAAAATGAAACCGGTTACTGCCAACGAACGGTTTAACCTAGAAGAACGAAATTTGGCGAGACAAGTGGGATTGGTGTACTGATCATTACCTGAAAGTTTCATCAAGATTGGGTGAAAAAGTGTGTGCTGAGATTTCAGGCAACTCGTAATTTTTTGGAAGCTTGGCAGGCCCTTTCCATGAAAGTGATTCTCGCCAGTCTCTGCTTAGGGCTACATCAACAGCAAACAAACCATAGAGATAGAACTTGAAACTGCTTTATTGTGTCAAGTTTCAAAGAGCTAGCACAAACCGTGTTTGATTTAGAGTTCCAAATACATGTATCGCTATAGGAGAAAACAGAGTGAAACCTCAAAATGAAACCAGTTACTGCCAATGAACGGTTTAACCTAGAAGAACGAAATTTGGCGAGCCAAGTGGGATTGATGTACTGATCATTACCTGAAAGTTTCATCAAGATTGGGTGAAAAAGTGTGTGCTGAGATTTCAGGCAACTCGTAGTTTTTTGGAAGCTTGGCAGGCCCTTTCCATGAAAGTGATTCTCGCCAGTCTCTGCTTAGGGCTACATCAACAGCAAACAAACCATAGAGATAGAACTTGAAACTGCTTTATTGTGTCAAGTTTCAAAGAGCTAGCACAAACCGTGTTTGATTTAGAGTTCCAAATACATGTATCCCTATAGGAGAAAACAGAGTGAAACCTCAAAATGAAACCGGTTACTGCCAACGAACGGTTTAACCTAGAAGAACGAAATTTGGTGAGCCAAGTGAGATTGGTGTACTGATCATTACCTGAAAGTTTCATCAAGATTGGGTGAAAAAGTGTGTGCTGAGATTTCAGGCAACTCGTAATTTTTTGGAAGCTTGGCAGGCCCTTTCCATGAAAGTGATTCTCGCCAGTCTCTGCTTAGGGCTACATCAACAGCAAACAAACCATAGAGATAGAACTTGAAACTGCTTTATTGTGTCACGTTTCAAAGAGCTAGCACAAACCGTGTTTGATTTAGAGTTCCAAATACATGTATCGCTATAGGAGAAAACAGAGTGAAACCTCAAAATGAAACCGGTTACTGCCAACGAACGGTTTAACCTAGAAGAACGAAATTTGGCGAGCCAAGTGGGATTGGTGTACTGATCATTACCTGAAAGTTTCATCAAGATTGGGTGAAAAAGTGTGTGCTGAGATTTCAGGCAACTCGTAATTTTTTGGAAGCTTGGCAGGCCCTTTCCATGAAAGTGATTCTCGCCAGTCTCTGCTTAGGGCTACATCAACAGCAAACAAACCATAGAGATAGAACTTGAAACTGCTTTATTGTGTCAAGTTTCAAAGAGCTAGCACAAACCGTGTTTGATTTAGAGTTCCAAATACATGTATCACTATAGGAGAAAACAGAGTGAAACCTCAAAATGAAACCAGTTACTGCCAATGAACGGTTTAACCTAGAAGAACGAAATTTGGTGAGCCAAGTGGGATTGATGTACTGATCATTACCTGAAAGTTTCATCAAGATTGGGTGAAAAAGTGTGTGCTGAGATTTCAGGCAACTCGTAGTTTTTTGGAAGCTTGGCAGGCCCTTTCCATGAAAGTGATTCTCGCCAGTCTCTGCTTAGGGCTACATCAACAGCAAACAAACCATAGAGATAGAACTTGAAACTGCTTTATTGTGTCAAGTTTCAAAGAGCTAGCACAAACCGTGTTTGATTTAGAGTTCCAAATACATGTATCCCTATAGGAGAAAACAGAGTGAAACCTCAAAATGAAACCGGTTACTGCCAACGAACGGTTTAACCTAGAAGAACGAAATTTGGTGAGCCAAGTGAGATTGGTGTACTGATCATTACCTGAAAGTTTCATCAAGATTGGGTGAAAAAGTGTGTGCTGAGATTTCAGGCAACTCGTAGTTTTTTGGAAGCTTGGCAGGCCCTTTCCATGAAAGTGATTCTCGCCAGTCTCTGCTTAGGGCTACATCAACAGCAAACAAACCATAGAGATAGAACTTGAAACTGCTTTATTTTGTCACGTTTCAAAGAGCTAGCACAAACCGTGTTTGATTTAGAGTTCCAAATACATGTATCGCTATAGGAGAAAACAGAGTGAAACCTCAAAATGAAACCGGTTACTGCCAATGAACGGTTTAACCTGGAAGAACGAAATTTGGCGAGCCAAGTGGGATTGATGTACTGATCATTACCTGAAAGTTTCATCAAGATTGGGTGAAAAAGTGTGTGCTGAGATTTCAGGCAACTCGTAGTTTTTTGGAAGCTTGGCAGGCCCTTTCCATGAAAGTGATTCTCGCCAGTCTCTGCTTAGGGCTACATCAACAGCAAACAAACATAGAGATAGAACTTGAAACTGCTCTATTGTGTCAAGTTTCAAAGAGCTAGCACAAACCGTGTTTGATTTAGAGTTCCAAATACATGTATCCCTATAGGAGAAAAAAGAGTGAAACCTCAAAATGAAACCGGTTACTGCCAACGAACGGTTTAACCTAGAAGAACGAAATTTGGCGAGCCAAGTGGGATTGGTGTACTGATCATTACCTGAAAGTTTCATCAATATTGGGTGAAAAGGGTGTGCTGAGATTTTAGGCAACTCGTAGTTTTTTGGAAGCTTGGCAGGCCCTTTCCATGAAAGTGATTCTCGCCAGTCTCTGCTTAGGGCTACATCAACAGCAAACAAACCATAGAGATAGAACTTGAAACTGCTTTATTGTGTCAAGTTTCAAAGAGCTACCACAAACCGTGTTTGATTTAGAGTTCCAAATACATGTATCCCTATAGAAGAAAACAGAGAGAAACCTCAAAATAAAACCGGTTACTGCCAACGAAAGGTTTAACCTAGAAGAACGAAATTTGGCGAGCCAACTGGGATTGGTGTACTGATCATTACCTGAAAGTTTCATCAAGATTGGGTGAAAAAGGGTGTGCTGAGATTTCAGGCAACTCGTAGTTTTTTGACGCTTGGCAGGCCCTTTCCATGAAAGTGATTCTCGCCAGTCTCTGCTTAGGGCTACATCAACAGCAAACAAACCATAGAGATAGAAACTTGAAACTGCTTTATTGTGTCAAGTTTCAAAGAGCTACCACAAACCGTGTTTAACCTCAAAATGAAACCGGTTACTGCCAACTAACCTAGAGAAAAGATCGATTGGGTAAAAAGTGTGTGCTGAGATTTCAGGCAACTCGTAGTTTTTGGACGCCTTGACACAATAAAGCAGTTTTCAAGTTCTATCTCTATGGTTTGTTTTTTCATCAAGATTGGGTGAAAAAGTGTGTGCTGAGATTTCAGGCAACTCGTAGTTTTTTGGAAGCTTGGCAGGCCCTTTCCATGAAAGTGATTCTCGCCAGTCTCTGCTTAGGGCTACATCAACAGCAAAGAAACCATAGAGATAGAACTTGAAACTGCTTTATTGTGTCACGTTTCAAAGAGCTAGCACAAACCGTGTTTGATTTAGAGTTCCAAATACATGTATCCCTATAGGAGAAAACAGAGTGAAACCTCAAAATGAAACCGGTTACTGCCAACGAACGGTTTAACCTAGAAGAACGAAATTTGGCGAGCCAAGTGGGATTGGTGTACTGATCATTACCTGAAAGTTTCATCAAGATTGGGTGAAAAAGTGTGTGCTGAGATTTCAGGCAACTCGTAGTTTTTTGGAAGCTTGGCAGGCCCTTTCCATGAAAGTGATTCTCGCCAGTCTCTGCTTAGGGCTACATCAACAGCAAACAAACCATAGAGATAGAACTTGAAACTGCTTTATTGTGTCAAGTTTCAAAGAGCTAGCACAAACCGTGTTTGGATTTGAGTACCAAATACATGTATCCCTATAGGAGAAAACAGAGTGAAACCTCAAAATGAAACCGGTTACTGCCAATGAACGGTTTAACCTAGAAGAACGAAATTTGGCGAGCCAAGTGAGATTGGTGTACTGATCATTAATTGAAAGTTTCATCAAAACTGGGTGAAAAAGTGTGTGCTGAGATTTCGGGCAACTCGTAGTTTTTTGGAATCTTGGCAGGCCCTTTCCATGAAAGTGATTCTCGCCAGTCTCTGCTTAGGGCTACATCAACAGCAAACAAACCATAGAGATAGAACTTGAAACTGCTTTATTGTGTCAAGTTTCAAAGAGCTAGCACAAACCGTGTTTGATTTAGAGTTCCAAATACATGTATCCCTATAGGAGAAAACAGAGTGAAACCTCAAAATGAAACCGGTTACTGCCAACGAACGGTTTAACCTAGAAGAAAGAAATTTGGCGAGCCAAGTGGGATTGGTGTACTGATCATTACCTGAAAGTTTCATCAAGATTGGGTGAAAAAGTGTGTGCTGAAATTTCAGGCAACTCGTAGTTTTTTGGAAGCTTGGCAGGCCCTTTCCATGAAAGTGATTCTCGCCAGTCTCTGCTTAGGGCTACATCAACAGCACACAAACCATAGAGATAGAACTTGAAACTGCTTTATTGTGTCAAGTTTCAAAGAGCTACCACAAACCGTGTTTGATTTAGAGTTCCAAATACATGTATCCCTATAGGAGAAAACAGAGTGAAACCTCAAAATGAAACCGGTTACTGCCAACGAACGGTTTAACCTAGAAGAACGAAATTTGGCGAGCCAAGTGGGATTGGTGTCCTGATCATTACCTGAAAGTTTCATCAAGATTGGGTGAAAAAGTGTTTGCTGAGATTTCAGGCAACTCGTAGTTTTTTGGAAGCTTGGCAGGCCCTTTCCATGAAAGTGATTCTCGCCAGTCTCTGCTTAGGCCTACATCAACAGCAAACAAACCATAGACATAGAACTTGAAACTGCTTTATTATGTCAAGTTTCAAAGAGCTACCACAAACCGTGTTTGATTTAGAGTTCCAAATACATGTATCCCTATAGAAAAAAACAGAGTGAAACCTCAAAATGAAACCGGTTACTGCCAACGAACGGTTTAACCTAGAAGAACGAAATTTGGCGAGCCAAGTGGGATTGGTGTACTGATCATTACCTGAAAGTTTCATCAAGATTGGCTGAAAAAGTGTGTGCTGCGATTTCAGGCAACTCGTAGTTTTTTGGAAGCTTGGCAGGCCCTTTCCATGAAAGTGATTCTCGCCAGTCTCTGCTTAGGGCTACATCAACAGCAAACAAACCATAGAGACAGAACTTGAAACTGCTTTATTGTGTCAAGTTTCAAAGAGCTAGCACAAACCGTGTTTGATTTAGAGTTCCAAATACATGTATCCCTATAGGAGAAAACAGAGTGAAACCTCAAAATGAAACCGGTTACTGCCAACGAACGGTTTAACCTAGAAGAACGAAATTTGGCGAGCCAAGTGGGATTGGTGTACTGATCATTACCTGAAAGTTTCATCAAGATTGGGTGAAAAAGTGTGTGCTGAGATTTCAGGCAACTCGTAGTTTTTTGGAAGCTTGGCAGGCCCTTTCCATGAAAGTGATTCTCGCCAGTCACTGCTTAGGGCTACATCAACAGCAAACAAATGATAGAGATAGAACTTGAAACTGCTTTATTGTGTCAAGTTTCAAAGAGCTAGCACAAACCGTGTTTGATTTAGAGTTCCAAATACATGTATCCCTATAGGAGAAAACAGAGTGAAACCTCAAAATGAAACCGGTTACTGCCAACGAACGGTTTAACCTAGAAGAACGAAATTCCGCGAGCCAAGTGGGATTGGAGAACTGATAATTACCTGAAAGTTTCATCAAGATTGGGTGAAAAAGTGTGTGCTGAGATTTCAGGCAACTCGTAGTTTTTTGGAAGCTTGGCAGGCCCTTTCCATGAAAGTGATTCTCGCCAGTCTCTGCTTAGGGCTACATCAACAGCAAACAAACGATAGAGATAGAACTTGAAACTGCTTTATTGTGTCAAGTTTCAAAGAGCTAGCACAAACCGTGTTTGATTTAGAGTTCCAAATACATGTATCCCTATAGGAGAAAACAGAGTGAAACCTCAAAATGAAACCGGTTACTGCCAACGAACGGTTTAACCTAGAAGAACGAAATTCCGCGAGCCAAGTGGGATTGGTGTACTGATCATTACCTGAAAGTTTCATCAAGATTGGGTGAAAAAGTGTGTGCTGAGATTTCAGGCAACTCGTAGTTTTTTGGAAGCTTGGCAGGCCCTTTCCATGAAAGTGATTCTCGCCAGTCACTGCTTAGGGCTACATCAACAGCAAACAAACGATAGAGATAGAACTTGAAACTGCTTTATTGTGTCAAGTTTCAAAGAGCTAGCACAAACCGTGTTTGATTTAGAGTTCCAAATACATGTATCCCTATAGGAGAAAACAGAGTGAAACCTCAAAATGAAACCGGTTACTGCCAACGAACGGTTTAACCTAGAAGAACGAAATTCCGCGAGCCAAGTGGGATTGGAGAACTGATAATTACCTGAAAGTTTCATCAAGATTGGGTGAAAAAGTGTGTGCTGAGATTTCAGGCAACTCGTAGTTTTTTGGAAGCTTGGCAGGCCCTTTCCATGAAAGTGATTCTCGCCAGTCTCTGCTTAGGGCTACATCAACAGCAAACAAACCATAGAGATAGAACTTGAAACTGCTTTATTGTGTCAAGTTTCAAAGAGCTACCACAAACCGTGTTTGATTTAGAGTTCCAAATACATGTATCCCTATAAGGAGAAAACAGAGTGAAACCTCAAAATGAAACTGGTTACTGCCAACGAACGGTTTAACCTAGAAGAACGAAATTTGGTGAGCCAAGTAGGATTGGAGTACTGATCATTACCTGAAAGTTTCATCAAGATTGTGTGAAAAAGTGTGTGCTGAGATTTCAGGCAACTCGTAGTTTTTTGGAAGCTTGGCAGGCCCTTTCCATGAAAGTGATTCTCGCCAGTCTCTGCTTAGGGCTACATCAACAGCAAACAAACCATAGAGATAGAACTTGAAACTGCTTTATTGTGTCAAGTTTCATAGAGCTAGCACAAACCGTGTTTGATTTAGAGTTCCAAATACATGTATCCCTATAGGACAAAACAGAGTGAAACCTCAAAATGAAACCGGTTACTGCCAACGAACGGTTTAACCTAGAAGAACGAAATTTGGCGAGCCAAGTGGGATTGGTGTACTGATCATTACCTGAAAGTTTCATCAAGATTGGGTGAAAAAGGGTGTGCTGAGATTTCAGGAAACTCGTAGTTTTTTGGAAGCTTGGCAGGCCCTTTCCATGAAAGTGATTCTCGCCAGTCTCTGCTTAGGGCTACATCAACAGCAAACAATCCATGGAGATAGAACTTGAAACTGCTTTATTGTGTCAAGTTTCAAAGAGCTAGCACAAACCGTGTTTGATTTAGAGTTCCAAATACATGTATCCCTATAGGAGAAAACAGAGTGAAACCTCAAAATGAAACTGGTTACTGCCAACGAACCGTTTAACCTAGAAGAAAGAAATTTGGCGTGCCAAGTGGGATTGGTGTACTGATCATTACCTGAAAGTTTCATCAATATTGGGTGAAAAAGTGTGCTGAGATTTCAGGCAACTCGTAGTTTTTTGGAAGCTTGGCAGGCCCTTTCCATGAAAGTGATTCTCGCCAGTCTCTGCTTAGGGCTACATCAACAGCAAACAAACCATAGAGACAGAACTTGAAACTGCTTTATTGTGTCAAGTTTCAAAGAGCTAGCACAAACCGTGTTTGATTTAGAGTTCCAAATACATGTATCCCTATAGGAGAAAACAGAGTGAAACCTCAAAATGAAACCGGTTACTGCCAACGAACGGTTTAACCTAGAAGAACGAAATTTGGCGAGACAAGTGGGATTGGTGTACTGATCATTACCTGAAAGTTTCATCAAGATTGGGTGAAAAAGTGTGTGCTGAGATTTCAGGCAACTCGTAATTTTTTGGAAGCTTGGCAGGCCCTTTCCATGAAAGTGATTCTCGCCAGTCTCTGCTTAGGGCTACATCAACAGCAAACAAACCATAGAGATAGAACTTGAAACTGCTTTATTGTGTCAAGTTTCAAAGAGCTAGCACAAACCGTGTTTGATTTAGAGTTCCAAATACATGTATCGCTACAGGAGAAAACAGAGTGAAACCTCAAAATGAAACCAGTTACTGCCAATAAACGGTTTAACCTAGAAGAACGAAATTTGGCGAGCCAAGTGGGATTGGTGTACTGATCATTACCTGAAAGTTTCATCAAGATTGGGTGAAAAAGGGTGTGCTGAGATTTCAGGAAACTCGTAGTTTTTTGGAAGCTTGGCAGGACCTTTCCATGAAAGTGATTCTCGCCAGTCTCTGCTTAGGGCTACATCAACAGCAAACAATCCATGGAGATAGAACTTGAAACTGCTTTATTGTGTCAAGTTTCAAAGAGCTAGCACAAACCGTGTTTGATTTAGAGTTCCAAATACATGTATCCGTATAGGAGAAAACAGAGTGAAACCTCAAAATGAAACTGGTTACTGCCAACGAACGGTTTAACCTAGAAGAAAGAAATTTGGCGTGCCAAGTGGGATTGGTGTACTGATCATTACCTGAAAGTTTCATCAATATTGGGTGAAAAAGTGTGCTGAGATTTCAGGCAACTCGTAGTTTTTTGGAAGCTTGGCAGGCCCTTTCCATGAAAGTGATTCTCGCCAGTCTCTGCTTAGGGCTACATCAACAGCAAACAAACCATAGAGACAGAACTTGAAACTGCTTTATTGTGTCAAGTTTCAAAGAGCTAGCACAAACCGTGTTTGATTTAGAGTTCCAAATACATGTATCCCTATAGGAGAAAACAGAGTGAAACCTCAAAATGAAACCGGTTACTGCCAACGAACGGTTTAACCTAGAAGAACGAAATTTGGCGAGACAAGTGGGATTGGTGTACTGATCATTACCTGAAAGTTTCATCAAGATTGGGTGAAAAAGTGTGTGCTGAGATTTCAGGCAACTCGTAATTTTTTGGAAGCTTGGCAGGCCCTTTCCATGAAAGTGATTCTCGCCAGTCTCTGCTTAGGGCTACATCAACAGCAAACAAACCATAGAGATAGAACTTGAAACTGCTTTATTGTGTCAAGTTTCAAAGAGCTAGCACAAACCGTGTTTGATTTAGAGTTCCAAATACATGTATCGCTATAGGAGAAAACAGAGTGAAACCTCAAAATGAAACCAGTTACTGCCAATGAACGGTTTAACCTAGAAGAACGAAATTTGGCGAGCCAAGTGGGATTGATGTACTGATCATTACCTGAAAGTTTCATCAAGATTGGGTGAAAAAGTGTGTGCTGAGATTTCAGGCAACTCGTAGTTTTTTGGAAGCTTGGCAGGCCCTTTCCATGAAAGTGATTCTCGCCAGTCTCTGCTTAGGGCTACATCAACAGCAAACAAACCATAGAGATAGAACTTGAAACTGCTTTATTGTGTCAAGTTTCAAAGAGCTAGCACAAACCGTGTTTGATTTAGAGTTCCAAATACATGTATCCCTATAGGAGAAAACAGAGTGAAACCTCAAAATGAAACCGGTTACTGCCAACGAACGGTTTAACCTAGAAGAACGAAATTTGGTGAGCCAAGTGAGATTGGTGTACTGATCATTACCTGAAAGTTTCATCAAGATTGGGTGAAAAAGTGTGTGCTGAGATTTCAGGCAACTCGTAGTTTTTTGGAAGCTTGGCAGGCCCTTTCCATGAAAGTGATTCTCGCCAGTCTCTGCTTAGGGCTACATCAACAGCAAACAAACCATAGAGATAGAACTTGAAACTGCTTTATTTTGTCACGTTTCAAAGAGCTAGCACAAACCGTGTTTGATTTAGAGTTCCAAATACATGTATCGCTATAGGAGAAAACAGAGTGAAACCTCAAAATGAAACCGGTTACTGCCAATGAACGGTTTAACCTGGAAGAACGAAATTTGGCGAGCCAAGTGGGATTGATGTACTGATCATTACCTGAAAGTTTCATCAAGATTGGGTGAAAAAGTGTGTGCTGAGATTTCAGGCAACTCGTAGTTTTTTGGAAGCTTTGCAGGCCCTTTCCATGAAAGTGATTCTCGCCAGTCTCTGCTTAGGGCTACATCAACAGCAAACAAACCATAGAGATAGAACTTGAAACTGCTTTATTGTGTCAAGTTTCAAAGAGCTAGCACAAACCGTGTTTGATTTAGAGTTCCAAATACATGTATCCCTATAGGAGAAAACAGAGTGAAACCTCAAAATGAAACCGGTAACTGCCAACGAACGGTTTAACCTAGAAGAACGAAATTTGGCGAGCCAAGTAGGATTGGTGTACTGATCATTACCTGAAAGTTTCATCAAGATTGGGTGAAAAAGTGTGTGCTGAGATTTCAGGTAACTCGTAGTTTTTTTGAAGCTTGGCAGGCCCTTTCCATGAAAGTGATTCTCGCCAGTCTCTGCTTAGGCTACATCAACAGCAAACAAACCATAGAGATAGAACTTGAAACTGCTCTATTGTGTCAAGTTTCAAAGAGCTAGCACAAACCGTGTTTGATTTAGAGTTCCAAATACATGTATCCCTATAGGAGAAAAAAGAGTGAAACCTCAAAATGAAACCGGTTACTGCCAACGAACGGTTTAACCTAGAAGAACGAAATTTGGCGAGCCAAGTGGGATTGGTGTACTGATCATTACCTGAAAGTTTCATCAATATTGGGTGAAAAGGGTGTGCTGAGATTTCAGGCAACTCGTAGTTTTTTGGAAGCTTGGCAGGCCCTTTCCATGAAAGTGATTCTCGCCAGTCTCTGCTTAGGGCTACATCAACAGCAAACAAACCATAGAGATAGAACTTGAAACTGCTTTATTGTGTCAAGTTTCAAAGAGCTACCACAAACCGTGTTTGATTTAGAGTTCCAAATACATGTATCCCTATAGAAGAAAACAGAGAGAAACCTCAAAATAAAACCGGTTACTGCCAACGAAAGGTTTTAACCTAGAAGAACGAAATTTGGCGAGCCAACTGGGATTGGTGTACTGATCATTTCCTGAAAGTTTCATCAAGATTGGGGTGAAAAAGGGTGTGCTGAGATTTGGCAACTCGTAGTTTTTTGGAAGCTTGGCAGGCCCTTTCCATGAAAGTGATTCTCGCCAGTCTCTGCTTAGGGCTACATCAACAGCAAACAAACCATAGAGATAGAACTTGAAACTGCTTTATTGTGTCAAGTTTCAAAGAGCTACCACAAACCGTGTTTGATTTAGAGTTCCAAATACATGTATCCCTATAGGAGAAAACAGAGTGAAACCTCAAAATGAAACCGGTTACTGCCAACGAACGGTTTAACCTAGAAGAACGAAATTTGGTGAGCCAAGTGGGATTGGTGTACTGATCATTACCTGAAAGTTTCATCAAGATTGGGTGAAAAAGTGTGTGCTGAGATTTCAGGCAACTCGTAGTTTTTTGGAAGCTTGGCAGGCCCTTTCCATGAAAGTGATTCTCGCCAGTCTCTGCTTAGGGCTACATCAACAGCAAAGAATCCATAGAGATAGAACTTGAAACTGCTTTATTGTGTCACGTTTCAAAGAGCTAGCACAAACCGTGTTTGATTTAGAGTTCCAAATACATGTATCCCTATAGGAGAAAACAGAGTGAAACCTCAAAATGAAACCGGTTACTGCCAACGAACGGTTTAACCTAGAAGAACGAAATTTGGCGAGCCAAGTGGGATTGGTGTACTGATCATTACCTGAAAGTTTCATCAAGATTGGGTGAAAAAGTGTGTGCTGAGATTTCAGGCAACTCGTAGTTTTTTGGAAGCTTGGCAGGCCCTTTCCATGAAAGTGATTCTCGCCAGTCTCTGCTTAGGGCTACATCAACAGCAAACAAACCATAGAGACAGAACTTGAAACTGCTTTATTGTGTCAAGTTTCAAAGAGCTAGCACAAACCGTGTTTGATTTAGAGTTCCAAATACATGTATCCCTATAGGAGAAAACAGAGTGAAATTTCAAAATGAAACCGGTTACTGCCAACGAACGGTTTAACCTAGAAGAACGAAATTTGGCGAGCCAAGTGGGATTGGTGTACTGATCATTACCTGAAAGTTTCATCAAGATTGGGTGAAAAAGTGTGTGCTGAGATTTCAGGCAACTCGTAGTTTTTTGGAAGCTTGGCAGGCCCTTTCCATGAAAGTGATTCTCGCCAGTCTCTGCTTAGGGCTACATCAACAGCAAACAAACGATAGAGATAGAACTTGAAACTGCTTTATTGTGTCAAGTTTCAAAGAGCTAGCACAAACCGTGTTTGATTTAGAGTTCCAAATACATGTATCCCTATAGGAGAAAACAGAGTGAAACCTCAAAATGAAACCGGTTACTGCCAACGAACGGTTTAACCTAGAAGAACGAAATTCCGCGAGCCAAGTGGGATTGGAGAACTGATAATTACCTGAAAATTTCATCAAGATTGGGTGAAAAAGTGTGTGCTGAGATTTCAGGCAACTCGTAGTTTTTTGGGAAGCTTGGCAGGC
>NW_027524614.1:0-30132 GCF_052094955.1 Ictidomys tridecemlineatus
ATAGAGAGAAGAGGTTGGAGACTTCCGTACAGAAGGACTGTTACAGAGAGCAGAGTTTGGAGACTGGGGTGCAGAAGGACCGTTGCAGAGAGCAGATGTGGGAGACTGGGATGCAGAAGGATCGTTGCAGAAAGCAGTGGTTGGAGCCTGAGGTGCAGAAGAAATGTTACAGACAGCAAAGTTTTTAAACTGGGGTGCAGAATAACTGATACGGAAAGTAGAGTTTGGAGACTTGGGTGCAGAAGGACTGTTAGAGTGAGCAGAGTTTTTAGCCTGGGGTGCAGAAGAACAAATGCAGAGAACAGAGATTGTATACTGAGGTGCACAAGGGCCGTTGCAGAGAGATGAGGTTGGAGACTGACGTGCAGAATGACTGTTACAGAGAGCAAAGTTTGGAGAACGGGGTGCAGAAGGATCTTACAGAGAGCAGACGTTAGAGACTGGGATGCAGAAGGATCGTTGCAGAGAGCAGAGGTTGGAGACTGGGGTGCAGAAAGACTTTTGCAGAGAGCAGAGTTTAAAGAATGGGGAGGAGAAGGCCTGATACAGAGAGCAGAGTTTGGAGACTGGGTTGCAGAAAACCTCTTACAGAGAGCAGGTGTTGGAGACTAGGGTGCAAAAGGATTGTTACAGATAGCACAGTTTGGAGACTGTTGTTTAGAAGGATTGTTGCAGAGAGCAGAAATTTCAGACTGAGGCTTAGAAGGACTGTTACAGAGAGGAGAGTTTGGAAATTGGGATGCAGAAGAAGCGTTATACAGAATAGAGGCTGGAGTCTGGGGTGCAGAAGGACCATTGCAGAGAGCAGATGTGGGAGACTGGCTTGCAGTAGGACTGTTACAGAGAGCAGACGTTAGAGACAGAGGTGCAGAAGGATTGTTACAGAGAGCAGAGATTGGAGACTGGGGTGCAGAAAAACAATTACAGAGAGCAAGAGATGGAGACTGAGGTGCAGAAGGACTTTTACAGAGAGCAGAGGTTGGTGACTGAGGTATAGAAAGATTGGTGAAGAGAGAAGAGTTTGGAGTCTGGGGTGCAGAAGTACTGTTACAGAAAACAGATGTAGGCAATTGCGGAGCAGATAGACCGTTAAAAAGAGAAGAGGTTGGAGACTGTGATACAAAAAACTTTTACGGAGAGCAGAGTTTGGAGACTGCATAGAATAAGGATCGCTGCAGAGAGCAGATACTGGAGACTGGGGTGCAGAAGGACTCTTACAGAGAGCACAAGTTGCAGAAGAAATGTTGCAGACAGCAGAGTTTGAAGACTTGGGTGCATAAGGACTTTGGCAAAGAGTAATATTTTAAGACTGTGGTATAGAAGGACTGATACAGAGATCAGAGGATGGAGACTGGGGTGCAGAAAAATCATTTCAGAGAGCAGAGGTTGGAAACTAAGGTGCAGAAGGATCGTTACACAGGGCAGATTTTGGTTACTGGGGTTTAAAAAGACTGCTGCAGAGAGCAGAGTTTGAAGACTGTGCAAAAGAACTGATACAGAGAGCAGATGTTGAAGACTGGGGTGCAGAAGTTCTGTAGCAGAGAGCAGAGGTTGGAGACTGAGGTGCTGAAGGACTGTTGAAGAGAGAATAGGTTTTAGACTGGGGTGCAGAAGGACTGTTGCAGAGAACAGAGTGTGGAGACTGGGGTTATGAAGAACCATTACAGAGAGCAGAAGTTGGAGACTGAGTTGCAGAAGGATTGTTACAGAGAGCAGAGGTTGGAGACTGGGGTGCAGAAGGACTGTTGCAGAGAGAAGTGGTTGGAGACTGAGGTGAAGAATGATCGCTGCAGAGAAGAGGTTGGAGACTGGGGTGCAGAAGGCCTGTTACAGAGAGCAGAGTTTGGAGACTGGGGTGCAGAAGGACTGTTAAAGATAGCACAATTTCGAGACTGGATTGCAGAAGGATCTTACAGAGAGCATTTTGTAGACTGAGGTTCAGAAGGACTGTTACATACAGCAGAGTTTGGAAACTCGGTTGCAGAAGGATTTTTGCAGAGAGCCAAGTTTTCAGACTGAGGTGTAGAAGGACCTTTACAGAGAGCAGATTTTGGAGACTGTGGTACAGAACGACTATTACAGAGAGCAGAGTTTGGAGACTGGGGAGCAGAAGGACTGTTGCGGAGTACAGAGGTTGGAGACTGGGGTACAGAAAGAGTGTTACAGAGAGCAGAGGTTGGAGACTCGGGTGCAGAAGGATAATTGCAGAGAGCAGATTTTTCAGACTGAGGTACAGAAGAATTGTTGCAAAGAGCAGATGTTTGAGATTGGGGTGCACAAGGACTGTTGCAGCAAGCAGAGATTGGATGCTGGGGTGCAGAGGGAACGTTGCAGAGAGTAGAGGTTGGAAAGTGGGGTGCAGAAGGCCTTTTACAGAGAGCAGAGTTCGGAGACTGAGGTGCAGAAGGACTGTTACAGAGAGCAGAGTTTGGAGACTGGGGATCAGACGGACTGTTGCAGAGCACATTATGGAGACTAGGGTGTAGAAGGACTGTTACACAGAGCAGAGATTGGAGACTGGGGTGCAGAATGACTGCTGCAGAGATCAGAGGATGGATACTGGGTTGGAGCCGGACTGTTGCAGAGAGCAGATGTTGGAGACTGGGGTGCAAAAGGAATGTTGAAGAGAGCAGTAATTGGAGACTGGGTGCATATGGACTATTGCAGACAGCAGTGGTTGCAGACTGAAGTGAAGAAGGACTGATATAGACAGCAGAGTTTCGAGAATGTGGTGCAGAGGGACTGATACAGAAAGCAGAATTTGGACAATGTGGTGCAGAAGAACCCTTACAGAGAACAGAAGCTGGAGACTGCGGTACAGAATGACTGTTACAGAGAGCAGAATTTTTAGACTGGGGTGCAGAATAACTGTTGTAGAGATCAGAATTTGGAGACTTCGGTGCAGAAGGACCATTGCAGAAAGCAGTGGTTGAAGACTGGGTTTCAGGAAAAATCTTACAGAGAGCAGAGTTTGCACACTGAGGTTCAGAACGACTGTTGCAGAGAGGAGAGGTTGGAGATTGGGGCGCAAAAGGACTTTTGCAGAGAACAGAGGTTGGAGTTTGAGGTGCAAAAGGACTGTTACAGAGAGCAGAGGTTGGAGACTGGGGTGCAGAATGACTGATACATAACGCAGAGTTTAGAGACTCTGGTGCGTAAGGACCATTACAGAGAGCAGTGGTTGAAGACTGCAGTACAGAAGGAGTGTTACAGAGAGCAGAGATTGGAGACAGGTGTGCAAAATTATCTTACAGAGAGCATAGGTTGGAGACTGGGGTGCAGAAGGACTGTTGCAGAGCAGATTATAGAGACAAGGGTGTAGAAGGACTGTTAAAGAGAGCAGAGGTTGTAGACTGGGATGCAGAAGCATCATACAGAGAGCAGAGTTTGGAGAATGAGGTGCAGAAGGACTTTCAGAGAGCAGATATTGGAGACTGGGGTTCAGAAGGACTGATACAGAGGGCAGAGTTGGGGGACTGGTGTGCATAAGCATCTTACAGCAAGCGAAGTATGGAGACTGAGGTGCAGAAAGACTGTTGCAGAGAGCAGAGTTTGGAGACTGGGGTGCAGGAGGACTGTTAAAGTGAGCAGAGTTTGGAGACTTGGATGCAGAATGCCTGTTACAGAGAGAAGAGGTTGGAGACTGGAGTGCAGAAGGCCTCTGACAGAGAGCAGAATTTGGAGACTGAGGTGCAGAAGGACTGTTGCAGAGAACAGAAGTTGGAGACTGGGGTGCATAAGAACAGTTGCTGAGAGAAGAGGTTGCAGACTGATGTGCAGAAGGACTTTTACAGAGAGCACAGCTAGGAGACTGGGGTGCAAAATGAATGTTGCAGAGAGCAGAGGTTGGAGACTGGCTTGCAGGAGGACTGTTACAGGAAGCAGAGGTTAGAGACTGAGTTGCAGAAAGACTGTTAAAGAGAGCAGATGTTGGAGAGTGGTTCAGATAGACTTATAGAGAAAGCAGACTTTGGAGACTTGGGTGCAGAAGGAACGATAAAGAGAGCAGAGTTTGGAGACTCCGGTACACAAGGACTGCTAAAGAGTGCAGAGGTTGGAGACTGGGGTGCAGAAGGACTGTTGCAGAGAACAGAGGTTGGAGACTGGGGTGCAGAAACACCTTTGCAGAGAGCAAAAGTTGGAGACTTAGGTGCAGAATTATTGTTACAGAGAGAAGAGTTTGGAGACTGGGGTGCAGAAAGACTGTTTCAGTGAGCAGAGTTTGCTAGACTGTGTTTCAGAAGGGTCTTACAGAAAGAAGAGGTTGGAGACTGATGTACAGAAGGACTGTTAACGCGAGCAGAGTTTTGAGACTGGGGTGCAGAAGGATTGTTGCAGAGAGCAGAGTTTTCCGATTTAGGTAAAGAAGAACTGTTGCAGAGAGCAGATGTTGAAGACTGGGTGAACAAGGACTGTTTCAGCGAGCACAGGATGGAGACAGTGTGCAGAAGGATGATTGCAGAGAGCAGAGGTTGGAGACTGTGGTGCAGAAGGACTGATAAAGAGAGCAGAGGTTGGAGACTGGGGTGCAGAAGGCCTGTTACAAAGAGCAGTGTTTGGAGACTGGGGTAAAGAATGACTGTTACAGAGAGCAGAGTTTGGAGGCTGCATTGCAGAAGGATCTTACAGAGATCTGAGTTTGGAGACTGAGGTGCAGAAGCACTGTTGCAGAGAGTAGAGTTTGGAGACTGAGGTGCAGAAGGACCGTTGCAGAGAGCAGAGCTTAAAGACTGAGGTGCAGAATGATTGATACAGAGAGCAGAGGTTGGAGACTGGGTTGCAGAAGAACTGTTGCAGAGAGCAGAGGTTTTAGACTGGGGTGTAGAAGGACTTTTGCAGAGAGTAGAGGTTTGAGATTGGGGTGAGGAAGAACTGTATCAGAGAGCAGAGTTTGGAGACTAAGGTGCAGAAGGACAGTTACACAGAACAAAGGTGGGAGACTAGGGTGCAGAAGGACTAATACAGAAAGCAGAGCTTGAATAATCGTGTGCAGAAGGACCCTTACAGAGAGCAGTGGTTGGAGACTGCAGTACAGAAGGACTGTTAAAAAGAGCAGAGGTTAGAGACTGGGGTAAAGAAGATCTGTTGCAGAGAGCAGATGTTGGAGACTGGCGTGCAAAAGGACTGTTGCAGAGAGAAGTGGATGGAGACTGGGGTTCAAGAGGACTGTTCCAGAAAGCAGAGTTTGCAGACTGAGTTGCAGAGGGAATGATACAGAGGGCATAGTTTGGAGACTGTGGTTCAAAACGACTGATACAGAAAGAAGAGGTTGGATACTGGAATACATAAGGACACTTACGGAGAAAAGAGTTTGGAGACTGTGGTACAGAAGGACTGTTACAGAAAGCATGGGTTCGTGACTGGGGTGCAGAAGGATCATTGGGGTGAGCAGAGTATGGAGACTGGGGTGTAGAAAGACTGTTACAGAGAGCAGAGGTTGGAGACTAGGTTGCAGTAGGACTGTTTCAGAGAGCAGAAATTGGAGACTGGGGTACAGAAAGACTGTTGCATAAAGCAGAGGTGGAGACTGCGTTACAGAAGGACTGTTACAGAGAGAAGAGGTTGGAGACAGGTGTTCAGAATTATCTTACAGAGAACATAGGTTGTAGTCTGGGGTGCAGAAGGACTTTTAAAAATAGAAAAGTTTGGAGATTTGGGTGCAGAAGGCCTGTTCCAGAGAGCAGAGGTTGGAGACTGCAGTACAGAAGGACTGTTACAAAGAGCAGATATTGCAGACTGTGGTGCAGAAGGACTGTTGCAGAGAACAGAACTTGGAGACTGGGGTGCATGAGGACCGTTGCTGAGAGAAGAGGTTGGAGACTGAGGTGCAGAAGTACTGTTACAGAGAGTAGAGTTTGAAGACTTGGGTGCAGAAAGACTGATACAAAGAGCAGAGGTTGGAGACTGGGGTGCAGAAGGACTGTTACAGAGAGCACAGGTCGGAGACTGTGGTGCAGAAGTAATGTTGCAGAAAGCAGAGGTTGGAGACTGGGGTGCAGAAGGACTGTTGCAGAGAGCAGAAGTTGGAGACTGAGATGCAGAAGGAATGTTTCAGAACGCAGAGGTTGGAGACTGGGGTGCAGAAGGACTGTTGCAGAGAGCAGAGGTTGGAGACTGAGATGCAGAAGGACTGTTACACAGAGCAGACGTTGGAGACTGGGGTGAAGAATTATGATACAGAAAGCAGAGTTGGCAGACTGGGGTGCAGTAAGACCATTACAGAGAGCAGAGGTTGCAGACTGGCGTGCAGAAGGACTGTTTCAGAGAACAGAGTTTACAGACTGGGGTGCACGACGACTGTTACAGAGAGCAGTGGTAGAGACTGGGTTGCAGAAAGATCGTGCAGAGAGTAGAGGTTTCAGACTGAGGCGCAGAAGAACTGTAACAGAGAGCAGTGGTTGGAGACTGAGGTGCAGAAGGACTGTTACAGAGAGCATAGTTTGCTGACTTAGGTGCAGAAGGACTGTTACTGAAAGCAGGGGTTGGAAATTGGGGTCCAGAAGGAACGTTACAAATAGCAGAGGTTGGAGACTGCAGTATAGAACGACTTTAACAGAGAGCAGAGGTTTGAGAATATGGTGCAAAAGGACTGTTACAAAGAGAAGAGGTTGGAGACTAGGTTGCAGAAGGATTGTTACAGAGAGCAGCGGTTGGAGACTGAGGTGCAGAATGACTGTTATACAGAGCAGAGGTTGAAGACTGTGGTGTACAAGAACTGTTGCAGAGACAGATATTGGAGACTTGGGTGAGGAAGGACTTTTGCAGAGAGGAGAATTTGGAGACTGGGGTGCAGAAGATTGTTACAGAGAGCATAAGTTAGAGACTGTGGTACAGAAGGAGTGTTACAGAGAGCAGAGGTTGGAGACTGGGGTGGAGAAGGACTGTTTCAGAGAGTAGATATTGGAGACTGGGGTGCAGAAGAACTGTTTCAGAGAGCAGAATTTGGAGACTGGGGTGCAGAAGGATTGTTGTAGAGATCAGAATTTGGAGACTGAGGTGCTGCAGGACTCTTGCAGACAACAGCGGTTTGAGAATAGGATGCAGAAAGACCGTTAAAGAGAGCAGATGTTAGAGACTGAGGTGCAGAAGGATTTTTACAGAGAGCAGAGGTTGGAGACTTGGGTGAAGAAGGACTGTTACAGAGATCAGAGTTTGGAGACTGGGGTGCAGAAGGATCTTTCAGAAAGCATAGTTTGGAGACTGGGGTGCAGACGAACTGTTGCACAGACCAGAAGATGGATACTGGGGTGAAGAAGGACTGTTCCAGAGAGCAGAGTTTTGAGACTGGGTTGCAGAAGGATCTTACATAGAGCAGAATTTGGAGACGGAGGTGCAGATGAAATGATACCCAGAGCAGAGTTTGGAGACTTGGGGGCAGAAAGACCGTTGCCAAGAACAGAGGTTGGAGACTGGCGTGCAGAAGGACCGTTGAAGAGAGCAGAGTTTGGAGACTGGGTGTAGAAAGAATGCTATAGAGAGCAGAGTTTGGAAACTTGTGTGCAGAAAGATCTTACAGAGAGCAGAGTTTGGAGAATGGGGTGCAGAAGGACTGTTACAGAGAGCAGAGTTTGGAGACTGAGTTGCAAAAAAACTGTTACAGAAAGCAGAGTTTGGAGACTGTGGTGAACAAGGATACTTGCAGAGAGCAGAGTTTTCTAACTAAGGTGCAGAAGGACTGTTGTAGAGAGCAAATGTTGGAGACTGGGGTGAAGAAAGACTTTTGAAGAGAGCAGAGTTTGGAGAAGGAGGTGCAAAAGGATCGTTGCAGAGAGAAGAGGTTTGTGACTGGGGTGCAGTAGGACCATTGCAGATGTCAGAGTTTGGGAACTGAGGTGCAGAAGGATTGTTACAGAGAACAGAAGTTGGATACTGGGGTGCAGAAGGACTGTTACAGAGAACAGAGTTTGGAGACTGTGGTGCAGAAGGCCTGTTTAGAGAGTAGAGTTTGGTGAAGGGATGCAGAACGACTGTTACAAAGGGCAGAGTTTGGAGACTGGGTTGCAGAAGGATCTTATAGAGAGCAGAGGTTGGAGACTGAGGTGCAGATGGACCGTTACAGAGAGTAGAGGTTGGATACTGAGGTGCAGAAGGACCATTGCAAAGAGCAGAGGTGGAGTCAGAGTTGCAGAAGGACTTTTACAGAGAGCAGAGATTGGAGACTGGGGTGCAGAAGGACTGTAGCAGATAGCAGTTTTTGGAGACTGGGGTGAAGAAGGACTGTTGCAGGGAGCAGGTGTTAGAGACTTGGGTGCAGTAGGACTTTTGCAGAGAGTAGAATTTGGAGAATGAAGTGCAGAAGGACTGTTACAGAGAGCAGAGGTTGGAGACTGGTGTGAAGAAGGACTGATACAAAAAGCAGAGGTTAAAGACTGGGGTGCAGAAGGACCATTACAGAGAGCAGACTTTAGAGACTGCAATATAGGAGGACTGTTACAGAGAGCAGAGTTTGGAGAATGGTTTATAAAATAACTGTTTCAGAGTGCAGATGTTGGAGATTTGGATTCAGAAGAACTCTTGCAGAGAACAGAGTTAAAAACCTGGGGTGCAAAAGAACTGTCGCAGAGAGTAAGTTTGGAGACTGAGGTTCAGAAAGAATGTAACAGAGAGCAAAGTTTGGAGACTGGTGTTCAGAATTACTGATACAGGAATCAGAGGTTTGAGACTGGGGTGCAGAAGGACCATAACAGTGAACAGAGGTTGGAGACTGTTGTTCAGGAGGACTGTTGCAGAGAACAGAGGTTAGAGAATGGTGTGCAGAAGGACTGTTACAGAGAGCAGAGGTTAGAGAATGGGGTGCAAAAGTAGGGTTGCTGAGTTCAGAGGTTGGAGACAGAGGTGCAGAAAGACTGTTATAGAGAGCAGAGGTTGGAAACCGTGGTGCAGAAAGACTGATACAGATAGCAGAGGTTTGAGACTGTGGTGCAGAAGGACTGTTACAGAGAGCAGAGGTTGGAGACTAGGTGGCAGCAGGACCGTTGAAGAAAAAAAGAGGTTGGAGACTGGGTTGGAGAAGGAATATTACAGAGAGCAAAGTTTGGAAACTGGGGTACAGAAGGACCTTACAGAGAACAGAGGTTAGAGACTGGGGTGCAGAAAGAGTGTTAAAGAGAGGAGACATTGGAGTCTGAGGTGCAGAAGGTCTGTTGCAAAGAGCAGATGTTAGAGACTGGGGTGCAGAAGAATCGTTGCAGAGAGCAGACGTTGGAGACTGAGGCGCAAAAAGACTGTTACAAAAAATAGAGGTTGGAGATTGTGATGCAAAAGGCTTGTTTCAGAGAGCAGAGGTTCTAGACTGGGGTGCAGAAGAACTGTTAGAGAGAGAAGAGTTGTTAGACAAGGTTGCAGAAGGATCTTACAGAAAGCAGAGATTGTAGACCGAGGTGCAGCAGGACTGTTACAGAGAGCAAAGCTTGAAGACTGGGTTGCAGAAGGCCTTTTACGAAGAGCAGAGTTAGGAGAAGGGCTCCAGAATTATTTTTACATATGGCAGAGTTGGAAACTGGTTTGCAGAAGGATCTTACAGAGAGCAGATGTTGGAGACTGAGGTGCAGAAGAACTGTTACAGAGAGTAGAGGTTGGAGACTGAGGTGCAGAAGGATCGTTGCAGAGAACAGAATTTTAAGACTGAGGTGCCGAAGGACTGTTGCAGAGAGGACATGTTGGAGACTGGGTTTCAGAAGGACTGTTACAGAGAGCTGAGGTTGTAGACTGGGGTGCAGAAGGATCATTGTAGAGAGCAGAGGTTTGGTACTGGGGTGCAGAAAGATTGTTATAGAGAACAGACTTTAGAGAATAGGGTGCAGAAGGGCTGTTACAGAGAGCAGAGTTTGGAGACTGGGTTGCAGAAGGATCTTACAGAAAGCACATTTTGGAGACTTACATGCAGAAGGACTGTTGCAGAGACCAGAGGTTGGAGACTGGGGTGCAAAAGGACTGTTACACAGAGCAGAGGTTGAAGACTGGGTTGTATAAAAATTGTTGCAGAGAGCAGAGTTTGGAGACTTGGGTGCAGAAAGACTGTTGCAGAGAGAAAAATTTGGAGACTTAGGTGCAGAAGGACTGTTACAGAGAGCAGAATTTGGAGACTTGGGTGCAGAAGGACTGTTACAGAGAGCAGAGTTTGGAGATGAGGGTACAGAAGGACTGTTGCAGAGAGCAGATTTTGTAGACTGTGGTTCAGAAGAACTTTAGAAGAGAGCAGAGGTTAGAAAATCGGGTGGAGAAGTAAGGTTGCAGAGAGCAGAGGTTGGAGAAAAAGGTGCAGAAGGACTATTACAGAGAGAAGAGGTTGGAAACAGTGGTGCAGAAGGACGGATACAGAAAGCGGAGGTTTGAGATGGTGGTGCAGAAGGACCGTTACAGAGAGCAGAGTTTGAAGACTGCGGTACAGAAGGACTGTTATATAGAGCAGAGTTGGAGAATGGGGAGCAGAAGAACTTTTGAAGAAAACAGATTTTGGAGACTGGGGTGCAGAAAACCGGTGCAGAATCCAGAGGTTGGAGACTGTGGTGGAAAAGGAATGTTACAGAGAGCAGAGTTTGAAAACTGGGATGCAGAAGGATCTTACAGAAAACAGAGATTGCAGACCGAGGTGCAGCAAGACTGTTACAGAGAGCAGACGTTTGAGTCTGAGGTGCAAAAGGATCGTTGAAGACAGCAGAGTTTCCAGACTGAGGCGCGGAAGAACTGTTGCTGAGAGCATATTGGAGACTGAGATGCAGAAGGATTATGGCAGAGAGCATAGGTTTGACACTGGGGTGAAGAAGGACTGTTACAAATAGTAGAGGTTGGAGACTGGGGTGAAGAAGGACTCTTGCAGGGAGCACGGGTTGGAGACTTGGGTTCAGAAGGACTGTTACAGAGAGCAGAGATTGGAGACTGAGGTTCAGACGGACTGTTGCAGAGCAGATAATGGAGACTAGGGTGTAGAAGGACTGTTACAGAGAGCAGAGGTTGGAGACTGGGGTGCAGAAGGACTGTTGCAGAGATCAGAGAATGGAGACTGGGTTGTAGAAGGACTGTTGCAAAGAGCAGAATTTGGAGACTGAGGTCCGAAAAGGACTGTTACACATAGCAGAGTTTGGAGACTGGGGTGCAGAAGGACCGTTACAGAGACCAGAATTTGGAGACTGCAATACAGGAGGACTGTTACAGAGAGAAGTGGTTGGAGATTGAGGTGGAGAAGAAATGTTTCAGAGTGCAGATGTTGGAGACTGGGGTGCAGAAGAACTGTTTCAGAGAGCAGAGTTTGGATACTGGGGTGCAGAAGAAGTGTTGCAGAGAGCAGAGGTTGGAGACTTAGGTGCAGAAAGAATGTTACAGAGAGCAAAATTTGGAGACAGGGGTACAGAATTACTGATACAGAAAGCAGAGGTTGGAGACTGGGGTGCAGAAGGACCGTTACAGAGAACAGAGGTTGGAGACTGAGGTTCAGAAGGACTGTTGCAGAGAGCAGAGATTAGAGAATGGTATGCAGAAGGACTGATAAAGAGAGCAGAGTATGGAGACTAGTGTACAGTAGGACCGGTGCAGAATCCAGAGCTTGGAGTCTGTGGTGGAAAAGGAATGTTACAGAGAGAAGAGTTTAAAAACTGGCATGAAGAAGGATCTTACAGAGAGCAGAGTTTGGAGTCAGGTGTGCAGAAGGACTGTTGAGGAGAGAAGACGTTGGAGACTGAGGTGCTTAAGGCCTGTTACAGCGAGCAATGTTTGGAGACAGCAGAGTTTTAAGACTGGGGTGCAGAAGGATTGTTATAGAGAGCAGAGTTAGGATACTGGGTGGCAGAAGGATCTTACAGAGAGCAGAGTTTGGAGACTGAGGTGAAGGAGGACTCTTAAAGAGAGCAGTGGTTGGAGATTGGGGTGCAGAGGGATCTTGCAGAGAGAAAAGGTTTCAGACTGAGGTGTAGAAGGACTTTTACTGAGAGCCGAGGTTGCAGACTGAGGTGCAGAAGGACTGTTACAGGGAGCAAATTTTGGAGACTGTGTTGCAGAAGGATCTTCAATAGAGGAGAGTTTGGAGACTGAGGTGCAGAAAAACTGTTACAGAGAGCAAAGGTTGGAGTCTGGGGTGCAGAAAAATTGTTGCAGAGAGCAAAATTTTCAGATTGAGGAGAAGAAGGACTGTTGCAGAGAGCACATTTTGGAGACTGGGGTGCAGAAATATTTTTACAGAAACCAGAAGTTGGAGACTGGGGTGCAGAACAACTGCTACAGAGAGCAGAGGTTGGAGACTGGGGTGCAGAAGGCCTGTTACAGAGAGCAGAGTTCTGAGACTGGGGTGCAGAAGAACTTTTACAGAGAGCAGAGTTTTGAGACTGGGTTTAAAAGGATCTTACAGAGAGCAGAGTTTTGAGACTGAGGTTCAGAAGGACTGTTGCAGACAGCAGATGTTGGAGACTGCAGTATAGAAAAACTGTTGCATAGAGGTGAGGTTGGAGACTAGGGTACACAAGGACTTTTTCAGAGAAGAGATGTTGGAGACTGTTTTACAGAAGGACTTTTGCAGAGAGCAGAAGGTAGAGAATGGTGTACAGAAAGACTTTTGCAGAGAGCAGAGTTTGAAGACTGACGTGCCAAAAGACGGATAATGAAAGCAGAGGTTGGAGACTGAAGTGCAAAAAGACCTTTTCAGAGAGCAGAGTTTGGAGACTGTGGTACAGAAGGACTATTACACAGAGCAGAGTTTGGAGACTGGGAAGCAGAAGAACTGTTGCGGAGTATAGAGGTTGGAGACTGAGGTACAGAAGGAGTGTTACAGAGAGCAGAGGTTGGAGACTCGGGTGCAGAAGAATAATTGCAGAGAGCAGATTTTTCAGACTGAGGTACAGAAGAATTGTTGCAGAGAGCAGATGTTGGAGATTGGGGTGCACAAGGACTGTTGCAGTGAGAAAAAATTGGAGACTGGGGTGCAGAGGGATCGTTGCAGAGAGCAGAGGTTGGAAAGTTGGGTGCAGAAGGCCTTTTACAGAGAGCAGAGTTTGAAGACTGAGGTGCAGAAGGACTGTTACAGAGAGCAGAGTTTGGAGACTGGGGTTCAGACGGACTGTAGCAGAGCACATTATGGAGACTAGGGTGTAGAAGGACTGTTACAGAGAGCAGAGGTTGGAGACTGGGGTGCAGAAGGACTGTTGCAGAGATCAGAGGATGGAGACTGGGTTGGAAAAGGACTGTTGCAGAGAGCAGATGTTGGAGACTGAAGTGCAAAAGGAATGTTGAAGAGAGCAGAAATTGGAGACTGGGTGCATATGGACTATTGCAGACAGCAGAGGTTGCAGACTGAAGTGCAAAAGGACTGATACAGAAAGCAGAAGTTGAACAATGTGGTGCAGAAGAACCCTTACAGAGAACAGAGGTTGGAGACTGTGGTACAGAATGACCATTACAGAGAGCACAGGTTTTAGACTGGGGTGCAGAATAACTGTTGTAGAGATCAGAGTTTGGAGACTTCGGTGCAAAAGACCATTGCAGAAAGCAGTGGTTGAAGACTGGGTTTCAGAAAAATCTTACAGAGAGCAGAGTTCGCACACTGAGGTGCAGAACAACAGTTGCAGAGAGGAGAGGTTGGAGATTCGGGTGCAAAAGGACTTTTGCAGAGAACAGAGGTTGGAGTTTGAGGTGCAAAAGAACTGTTACATAGAGCAGAGGTTGGAGACTGGGGTGCAGAATGACTATTACATAACGAAGAGTTTTGAGGCTCTGGTGCGTAAGGACCATTACAGAGAGCATAGGTTGCAGATTGCAGTACAGAAGGACTGTTCCAGAGAGCACTGTTTGGAGACAGGTGTGCAAAATTATCTTACAGAGAGCATAGGTTGGAGACTGGGGTGCAGAAGGACTGTTGCAGAGCAGATTATAGAGACAAGGGTGTAGAAGGACTGTTACAGAGAGCAGATTTTGGAGACTGAGGTGCAGAAGGACTGTTGCAGAGAGCAGAGATTGGAGACTGGGGTTCAGAAGGACTGATACAGAGGGCAGAGTTGAGAGACTGGTGTGCAGAAGCATCTTACAGTGAGCGAAGTATGGAGACTGAGGTGCAGAAAGACTGTTGCAGAGAGCAGAGGATGGAGACTGGGGTGCAGTAGGACTGTTAAAGTGAGCAGAGTTTGGAGACTGGGGTGCAGAAGAACTGTTGCAGATTCCAACATGGCGGCTTGCGCGGAGAGATCAAGTCTCTGACCTCTTCAGCTGTGCAGGCATAGGGAGTCGTAAACAGCCTAATTCTGTTTGCTCAGGATCACTAGGCAATGCTGAGCTGAAGTGGATCTGTAACGAGCAGTCTGGGCCTCTCAGAACACACACTGAACCTGGATCGGCTGAATTCAAGCTCCCGTTTGCCTGCTTCCCACAGACAAACAGCTGTGACTCAGCACTAATCCATCCAGCTGAAACAACCGGTCAGCCCTTCTGATCCTACGGAGGTAAATGCCAACCGAGCCTTCATAGGTAGTGGCCACAGGTTTGAAACGGGGCTTGGGAGAGACAGTAAGGACCCACCCGTTGCATTGGTCACCCGGCAAAGGGAAACGAACTGTCGCCATTTGCAAGAGATACCACCATGGCAGACAACTGACGTCATCAGACTGCAGCGGAGGAGATAACTTCATTGAAACCTGAGGCTACAGGTGTGTAATTCACTAGCCTTCCCTCTCCACACATCGGGGAAACCTTAAGGGCCAATCTCAGCTCTCCTGTAAGGGCCTCTCCCAGCTCTCCCGTGAGCACGGTAGCCAGACCGAGGGAATTAGAGGTGGCGCAGTACCCGCCGGCGCGGGACTACCGCTCCCACCAGTGCAGACAGCTGAGGTCTCTTGCACCAGCTACCGGGGGTGTGGCTACCGGAGGGGCAGTAAAATTCGCTGAGGATTCTCAGCCCCAAGCTCTACAAACTTAGGGTCTGAGGGAATGGCAAACTGGAAGAGTGTGCCCAGTCATTCATGACAACAGGGCTCCCGGGAGCAGCAGACCTGGTGTGTACCCAGTATTGTGGTGAGCGGCACCCTTGAGAGGGGCCTGGCTAGAGGAAAAGTGGGAAAGTTACTAGACACAAGAGGACGCCCTAGGCACCCAGGATTGGAGACTCGCCCAGTCTGGGAGGAGGAGCTGCTGCACAGTGATTGGTTTCCGCATATTGATAGGAGAAACTTGGCCTGGTGGTCACAGCGCCACCTACTGGAAGAGAAGTTAATCAAACTCTAAGACTGCATTTATTACTTTTTTTGTTGTTGTTGTTTTTTTGTTGTTGTTATTGTTGTTGTTGTTGTTTTTTAAATTTTGATTTGGGATTTTCTTTCATTTTCATTTTTCTTTCTTGTTTTTTTAATTTTTTTTTTACAATTTTTTAAAAATTTTTTTCTTCCAATTTTAATTTTTTTTATTATTTTTTAAAAAATTTTGTTTTCTTTTTTATTTCCTATTTTTTTCTTCTTTTGTCTTTTCATTTCTTTTCAATTATCTTATCCCCCCTTCCTTGAATTCTACCTGCTTACTCTCATTCTCTTTAGTGATTTTTTCCATTCCCTTCTAATACCTTTCCTCCCAAGCATCAAATAAATTTATAGGAGTAAACAGTAACTCAGCAGTCAAACAGAACAAGAAGTAACATGAGCAGCTTCAAAAAGCAAGGAAGAAAAAAAGTACAAACAATGCAGGACAGCTTAAATATTCAGGAGGACCTAGAGTCATCAGAAAAATGGTCATATAAAGAACTCAAGGAACACCTTAGACAGATGGAATGGAACCTTAAAGAGGATACGAGACAGCAAATTCAAGCAGCGAAAGAACACATTGAGAATGTATTACACAAACAGATAAAAGAAGAAGTTAAGCACCTTTATCAGGAGATAGAGATTATAAAAAAGAATCAAACCATAATCTTGGAAATGAAGGAAACTATAAACCAAATTAAAAACTCAATTGAGAGTATCACTAACAGAGTGGAGCAAGTAGAAACCAGAACGTCAGATAATGAAGACAAATTATTTCATCTTGAAAAGAGTCTAGCCAACTCAGAAAGGCTGGTAAAAAATCACGAGAAAAACATCCAAGAGTTATGGGATAACATAAAAAAGCCAAACTTACGAGTCATCGGGATAGAAGAAGGTACAGAGATTCAAACCAAGGGATTGAGTAACCTGCTGAATGGAATAATTAAAGAAAACTTTCCAGAAATAAAAAAGGAAACAGATATACAAATTGAAGATGCATACAGGACACCGAGCACACAAAATCACAGTAGACCAACGCCAAGACACATTGTTATGAAGATATCCAATATACAGAACAAAGAGAAAATACTAAAAGCTACAAGAGAAAGGAGACAGATTACATTCAGGGGTAAACCAATAAGGTTAACAACGGATTTTTCATCAGAGACACTGAAAGCAAGAAGGTCATGGAACAATGTATTTCAAACACTGAAAGACAATGGATGCCAACCAAGAATTCTGTATCCAGCAAAATTAAGCTTCAGGGATGACAACGAAATAAAAATCTTTCATGATAAACAAAAGTTAAAAGAATTTGCAGCCAGAAAACCAGCATTGCAAAGCATTTTGAGCAAAACACTACACGAGGAAGAAATGAAAAACAATGACCAAAACCATCAGAGGGAAGTGCCTCGGTAAAGACAGAGGGCGAGGGGAAAAATAATCATGGAGAAACAAACTAATTTTTTTTAAAAAAAAAGGATAAATAATCAAACATGGATGGAAGTACAAACCATATATCAATAGTAACTCTGAATGTTAATGGCTTAAACTCTCCAATAAAGCGACATAGGCTGATATCATGGATTAAAAAAAACAAATCCAACAATATGCTGCCTCCAGGAGACACATCTGATTGGAAAAGACATACACAGGCTGAAGGTGAAAGGATGGGAAAAAATATACCACGCACACGGTCCTCGTAAGCAAGCAGGGGTAGCCATCCTCATATCAAATAAAATCGACTTCAAGACTAAGTTAATCAAAAGAGATAAAGAAGGACATCATATACTGTTAAAAGGAACAATTCACCAACAAGACATAACAATTATCAATATTTATGCACCAAATAATGGCGCTGCGACATTCATAAAACAAATTCTCCTCAAGTTTAAGAATCAAATAGACCACAACACAATAATTATGGGTGAATTCAACACACCTCTCTCACCATTGGACAGATCCTCCAAACAAAAGTTGAACAAGGCAACTATAGAACTCAATACCACAATCAATAACCTAGACTTAACTGACATATATAGAATATATCAACCATCATCAAATGGATATACATTTTTCTCAGCAGCACATGGATCCTTCTCAAAAATAGACCATATATTATGCCACAGGGCAACCCTCAGTAAATATAAAGGGGTGGAGATAATACCATGCATTTTATCTGATCATAATGGAATGAAACTGGAAATCAATGATAAAAGAAGGAAGGAAAAATCATACATCGCATGGAAAATGAACAATATGTTACTGAATGGTCAATGGGTTACAGAAGACATAAAGGAGGAAATAAAAAAATTCTTAGAGATAAATGAAAATACAGACACAACATATCGGAAGCTATGGGACACAATGAAAACAGTTTTAAGAGGAAAATTCATCGCCTGGTGGTCATTCCTCAAAAAAAGAAAAAACCAACAAATAAATGAGCTCACACTTCATCTCAAAGCCCTAGAAAAGGAAGAGCAAAACAACAGCAAATGTAGCAGAAGGCAAGAAATAATTAAAATCAGAGCGGAAATTAATGAAATTGAAACAAAAGAAACTATTGAAAAAATTAACAAAACTAAAAGTTGGTTCTTTGAAAAAATAAATAAGATTGACAGACCTTTAGCCATGCTAACAAAGAGAAGAAGAGAGAGATCTCAAATTACTAACATACGGGATGAAAAAGGCAATATCACAACAGATGCTACAGAAATACAGAAGACAATTAGAAATTATTTTGAAAACCTATATTCCAATAAAATAGAAGATAGTGATGACATCGATAAATTTCTTAAGTCATATGATTTGCCCAGACTGAGTCAGGAGGATACACACAATTTGAACAGACCAATATCAATGGATGAAATTGAAGAAGCCATCAAAAGACTACCTACCAAGAAAAGCCCAGGACCGGATGGGTATACAGCGGAGTTTTACAAAACCATTAAAGAAGAATTAATACCAATAATTTTCAAGTTATTTCAGGAAATAGAAAAAGAGGGAGCTCTTCCAAATTCATTCTATGAGGCCAACATCACCCTGATTCCAAAACCAGACAAAGACACCTCAAAGAAAGAAAACTACAGACCAATATCTCTAATGAACCTAGATGCAAAAATCCTCAATAAAATTCTGGCGAATCGAATACAAAAACATATCAAAAAAATTGTGCACCATGATCAAGTAGGATTCATCCCTGGTATGCAAGGCTGGTTCAATATACGGAAATCAATAAATGTTATTCACCACATCAATAGACTTAAAGATAAGAACCATATGATCATCTCAATAGATGCAGAGAAAGCATTCGACAAAGTACAGCATCCCTTTATGTTCAAAACACTTGAAAAACTAGGGATAACAGGAATGTACCATGACATTGTAAAAGCTATCTATGCTAAGCCTCAGGCTAGCATCATTCTGAATGGACAAAAGTTGAAGGCATTCCCTCTAAAATCTGGAACAAGACAGGGATGCCCTCTATCACCACTTCTATTCAGTATAATTCTCGAAACACTGGCCAGAGCAATTAGACAAATGAAAGAAATTAAAGGCATAAAAATAGGAAAAGAAGAACTTAAATTATCACTATTTGCAGATGACATGATTCTATACTTAGAAGACCTAAAAGGGTCTACAAAGAAACTACTAGAACTAATAAATGAATTCAGCAAAGTGGCAGGATATAAAATCAACACGCATAAATCAAAGGCATTTCTGTATATCAGCGACAAAACCTCTGAAACAAAAATGATGAAAACTACCCCATTCACAATATCCTCCAAAAAAATGAAATACTTGGGAATCAACCTAACAAAAGAGGTTAAAGATTTATACAATTAAAACTACAGAACCCTAAAAAGAGAAGTAGAAGAAGATCTTAGAAGATGGAAAAATATACCCTGTTCATGGATAGGCAGAACTAACATTATCAAAATGGCGATATTACCAAAAGTTCTCTATAGGTTTAATGCAATGCCAATCAAAATTCCAATGGCATTGCTTGTAGAAATAGATAAAGCAATCATGAAATTCATATGGAAAAATAAAAGACCCAGAATAGCAAAAGCAATTTTAAGCAGGAAGTGTGAATCAGGCGGTATAGCGATACCAGATTTCAAACTATATTACAGAGCAATAGTGACAAAAACAGCATGGTACTGGTACCAAAACAGGCGAGTGGACCAATGGTATAGAATAGAGGACACAGAAACTAATCCACAAAGTTACAACTGTCTTATATTTGATAAAGGGGCTAAAAGCATGCAATGGAGGAAGGATAGCATCTTCAACAAATTGCGTTGGGGAAACTGGAAATCCATATGCAAAAAAATGAAACTGAATCCCTTCCTCTCGCCATGCACAAAAGTTAACTCTAAATGGATCAAGGAGCTTGATATCAAATCAGAGACTCTGCGTCTGATAGAAGAAAAAGTTGGCTCTGATCTACATATTGTGGGGTCGGGCTCCAAATTCCTTAACAGGACACCCATAGCACAAGAGTTAATAACAAGAATCAACAAATGGGACTTACTTAAACTAAAAAGTTTTTTCTCAGCAAGAGAAACAATAAGAGAGGTAAATAGGGAGCCTACATCCTGGGAACAAATTTTTACTCCTCACACTTCAGATAGAGCCCTAATATCCAGAGTATACAAAGAACTCAAAAAATTAGACAATAAGATAACAAATAACCCAATCAGCAAATGGGCCAAGGATCTGAACAGACACTTCTCAGAGGAGGACATACAATCAATCAACAAGTACATGAAAAAATGCTCACCATCTCTAGCAGTCAGAGAAATGCAAATCAAAACCACCCTAAGATACCATCTCACCCCAGTAAGATTGGCAGCCACTATGAAGTCAAACAACAACAAGTGCTGGTGAGGATGTGGAGAAAAGGGTACTCTTGTACATTGCTGGTGGGACTGCAAATTGGTGCGGCCAATTTGGAAAGCAGTTTTGAGATTCCTGGGAAAGCTGGGAATGGAACCATCATTTGACCCTGCTATTGCCCTTCTCGGACTATTCCCTGAAGACCTTAAAAGAGCATGCTACATGGATGTTGCCATATCGATGTTCATAGCAGCACAATTCACAATAGCTAGACTGTGGAACCAACCCAGATGCCCTTCAATAGATGAATGGATAAAAAAAATGTGGCATCTTTACAAAATGGAGTACTATGCAGCAATAAAAAATGATAAAATCATAGAATTTGCAGGGAAATGGATGGCACTAGAGCAGATTATGCTTAGTGAAGCTAGTCAATCCCTAAAAAACAAATACCAAATGTCTTCTTTGATATAATGAGAGCAACCATGAACAGAGCAAGGAGGAAGAGCAGGAAGAAAAGACTAACATTTAACAGAGTCATGAGATGGGAGGGAAAGGGAGAGAAAAGGAAAATTGCATGGAAATGAAGGGAGACCCTCATTGCTATACAAAATTACATATAAGAGGTTGTGAGGGGAATGGGAAAATAAACAAGGAGAGTAATGAATTACAGTAGATGGGGTAGAGAGAGAAGAAGGGAGGGTAGGGGAGGGGGGATAGTACGGGATAGGAAAGGTAGCAGAATAGAACAATTACTAATTGGGCATTATGTAAAAATGTGGATGTATAACCGATGTGATTCTGCAATCTTCATTTGGGGTAAAATTGGGAGTTCATTACCCAGTTGAATCTAATGTATGAAATATGATATGTCAAGAGCTTTGTAATGTTGTGAACAACCAATAAAAAAAAAAGGACTGTTGCAGAGAACAAAGGTTGGAGACTGGGGTGCAGAAGCACCTTTGCAGAGAGCAGAGGTTGGAGACTTCGGTGCAGAATTATTATTACAGAGAGGAGAGTTTGGAGACTGGGGTGCCTAATGACTTTTTCAGTGAGCAGAGTTTGCTAGACTGGGTTTCAGAAGGGTCTTACAGAAAGAAGGGGTTGGAGACTGATGTACAGAAAGACTGTTAAAGCGAGCAGAGTGTTGAGACTGGGGTGCAGAAGGATTGTTGCAGAGAGCAGAGTTTTCAGACTTAGGTAAAGAAGAACTGTTGCAGAGAGCAGATGTTGGAGACTGGGTGAACAAGGACTGTTTCAGCAAGCACAGGATGAAGACAGGGTGCAGAAGGATCGTTGCAGAGAGCAGAGGTTGGAGACTGTGGTGCAGAAGGCCTGTTACAAAGAGCAGTGTTTGGAGACTGGGGTGCAGAATGACTGTTACAGAGAGCAGAGTTTGGAGACTCCATTGCAGAAGGATCTTACAGAGATCTGAGTTTGGAAACTGAGGTGCAGAAGCACTTTTGCAGAGAGTAGAGTTTGGAGACTGACGTGCAGAAAGACCGTTGCAGAGAGCAGAGCTTGGAGACTGAGGTGCAGAATGATTGATACAGAGAGCAGAGGTTGGAGACTGGGTTGCAGAAGGACTTTTGCAGAGAGCAGAGGTTTTAGACTGGAGTGTAGTAGGACTGTTGCAGAGAGTAGAGGTTTGAGATTGGGGTGAGGAAGGACTGTAGCAGAGAGCAGAGGTTGGAGACTAAGGTGCAGAACGACAGTTACACAGAACAAAGGTTGGAGACTCCGGTGCAGAAAAACTAATACAGAAAGCAGAGCTTGGAGAGTCATGTGCAGAAGGACTCTTACAGAGAGCAGTGGTTGGAGACTGCAGTACAGAAGGACTGTTAAAAAGAGCAGAGTTTAGAGACTGGGGTGGAGAAGATCTGTGGCAGAGAGCAGATGTTGGAGACTGGTGTGCAAAAGGACTGTTGCAAAGAGCAGAGGATGGAGACTGGGGTTCAAGAGGACTGTTCCAGAAAGTAGAGTTTGCAGACTGAGTTGCAGAGGGACTGATACAGAGGGCATAGTTTGGAGACTGTGGTTCAAAACGACTGATACAGAAAGAAGAGGTTGGATATTGGAGTACATAAGGACACTTAAGGAGAAAAGAGTTTGGAGACTGCGGTACAGAAGGACTGTTTCAGAGAGCATGGTTTTCGAGACTGGGGTGCAAAACGATCATTGGGGTGAGCAGAGTATGGAGACTGGGGTGTAGAAGGACTGTTGCAGAGAGCAGAGATTGGAGACTGGGGTGTAGAAGGACTGTTTCAGAGCAGAAATTAGAGACTGGGGTGCAGAAGGACTGTTGCATAAAGCAAAGTTTGGAGACTGCGTTACAGAAGGACTGTTACAGAGAGCAGAGATTGGAGACAGGTGTGCAGAATTTTCTTACAGATAGCATAGGTTGGAGACTGGGGTGCAGAGAACTTTTAAAGAGAGCAGGGTTTGGAGACTTGGGTGCAAAAGGCCTGTTATAGAGAGCAGAGGTTGGAGACTGCAGTACAGAAGGACTGTTACAGAGAGCAGATGTTGCAGACTGTAGTGCAGAAGGACTGTTGCAGAAAACAGAAGTTGGATACTGGGGTGCATGAGCACCGTTACTTAGAGAAGAGGTTAGAGACTGATGTGCAGAAGTACTGTTACAGAGAGTAGAGTTTGGAGACTTGGGTGCACAAGGACTGATACAGAGAGCAGAGGTTGGAGACTGGGGTTCAGAAGGAATGTTGAAGAGTGCAGAGTTGTAAACTGGCGTGCAGAAGGACTGTTGCAGAGACCAGAGGTTGGAGACGGGGTGCAGAAGACTGTTACAGAGAGCAGAGGATGAAGCCTGTGGTTCACAAGAACTGATACAGAAAGCAGAGTTTGGAGACGGGGTTGAAGAAGGACCGTTACAGAGATCAGAGGTTGGATACAGGTGTGCAGAAGAATCTTACAGGGAGCACATGTTTGAGACTGGGGTGTAAAAGGAGTGTTGCAGAGAGCAGAGGTTGGAGACTGGGGTGCAGAAAAACTGTTGCAGAGAGCAGAGATTAAAGACTGTGGTGCAGAAGGACTGTTACAGAGAGCAGAGCTTGGACACTGGGGTAAAGAAGGATCGTTACAGAGAGCAGAGATTAGAGACTCGTGTGCAGAAGGACTGTTACAGAGATCAGAGGTTAGAGACTGGGGTGCAGAAGCACTGTTACAGAGAGCAGAAGATTGAGACGGAGGTGCAGAAGGACTGTTACAGAGGTTTGAGACTGGGGAGCAGGATTGATACAGAAAGCAGATGTTGGAGACTGGGGTGCAGAGGACTGATAACGAGAGCAGAGGTTGGAGACTGGGGTTCAGAAGGCCTGTTACAGAGAGCAGAGTTTGGAGACTGGGGTGCAGAAGGACTGTTACAGAGACCAGAGTTTGGAGACTGGGTTGCAGAAGGGTCTTGCAGAGATCAGAGTTTGGAGACTCAGGTGCAGAAGCACTGTTGCAGAGACTAGAGTTTGGAGACTGAGGTGCAGAAGGACCGTTGCACAGAGCAGATGTTGGAGACTGGGGTGCAAAATTATTGTTGCAGAGAGAAGAGGTTGGAGACTGGGTTACAGAAGGACTGTTTCAGAGACTTAGGTGCAGAATGACTTTTACAGAGAGCAGAGGTTGGAGATTGGGATGCAGAAAAACTGTTGCAGAGAATAGAGGTTGAAGACTGGGGTGCAGACTTATCGTGGAAGAGAGCAAAATTTTCAGTTTAGGTGAAGAAGGACTAATGCAGAGAGCAGATGTTGGATACTGGGGTGCAGAAAGCCTGTTACAGAGAGCAGAGTTTGGAAAAGAGGAGCAGAAGGACTATTACAGAGAGCAGATTTTAGAGATTGGTTTGCAAAAGTATCTTTCAGAGAGTAAAGGTTGAAGACTGAGTGCATAAGGACTGTTCCAGAGAGTAGGGGTTGGATACTGAGGTGCAGAAGGTCAATTGCAGAGAGCAGAGGTTGAAGACTGAGGTGCAGAAGGACTGTTACAGAGAGCAGAGGTTGGAGACTGAGGTGCAGAAGGACTGATACAGAAAACAGAGTTTAAAAACTGGGGTGCAGAAGGACCACTACAGAGAGCAGAGTTTGAAGACGGCGGTGCAGAAGAACTGTTACAGAGAGAAGAGGTTAGAGACTGGGGTGCAGAAGGACTGTTGTAGAGAGCAGACGTAGGAGACTGGGGTGCAGAAAGATTGTTGCAGAGAGCAGAGGTTGGAGACTGAGGTGCAGAAGGACTGTTACAGAGAGCACAGGTTAAAGACTGGGGTGCAGAAGGACTGTTGCAGAGAACAGAGGTTGGCGACTGAGATGCAGAAGGACCGTTGAAGATAGCATAGGTTGAAGACTGGGGTGCAGAAAGATCTTACAGAGAGCAGAGGTTGGAGACTTAAGTGCAGAATGACTGTTGTAGAGAGCAGACGTAGGAGACTGGGGTGCAGAAAAATTGTTGCAGAGAGAAGAGGTTGGAGACTGGGGTGCACGACTGGTAAGAAAGCAGAGGATGGAGACTGGATTTCCGAAGGACCATTACAGAGAGCAGAGATTGGGGACTGGGGTGCAAAAAGACTTTTACAAAGAGCAGAGATTGGAGACTGGGGAGCGGAAGGACTTTTGCAATAACAGAGGTTTAAGACAGGGTTGCAGAAGGACCTTTGCAGAGAGCAGAGTTTGGAGACTGAGGTGCAGAAAGATTGTTACAGAGAGCAGAGTTTGGAGAGTGCAGTGCAGAACAACTGTTACTGAGAGTAGAGTTTGGTCACTGGGGTAAAGAAGCATATTACAGCGAGCAGAGGTTGGAGACTAGGGTGAAGAAGGACTGTTTCAGAGAGCAGAATTTGGACACTGGTGTGCAGAAGGATTGTTACAGAGAACAGAGGTTGGATACTGAGGTGCAGAAGGGCTGTTGCATAGAGCAGAAGTTGGAGATTTGGGTGCAGAAGGACTATTGCAGAGAGCATAGGTTAGAGACATGGGTGCAGAAGGAAGGATACAGAAAGCAGAGTTCGGATACTGTGGTACAGTAGGTTCATTACAGAGAGAAGAGGTTGGAGTCTGCAGTACAGAAGGACTGTTACAGAGAGCAGAGGTTGGAGACTGGGGTTTAGAAGGACTGTTGCAGAGATTAGATGATGAAGACTGGGGTTCAGTAGGACTGTAGCAGAGAGTAGACGTTGGAGACTGTGGTGCAGAAGGACTGATACAGAAAGCAGTGTTTGGAGACTGGGGTGCAGAAGGACAGTTACAGGGAGAACATTTTGGAGACTGCGGTACAGAAGGACTGTTACAGAGAGCAGAGTTCGGAGACGGGGTTGCAGAAGGATCTGACAGAGAGCAGAGTTTGGAGACTCGAGTGCAGAAGGACTGTTCCAGAGAGCAGACGTTGGGATCTGGGGTCAGAAGGAACCTTCCAGAGAGCAGAGGTTGGTAACTCGGGTGCAGAATGAGAGTAGGAGAGAGCAGAGGATGGAGACTGAGGTGCAGAGGGGCTTCTACAGGGAGCAGAATTTGGAGACTGGGATGCAGAAAGACTGTTGTAGTAAGCAGAGGTTGGAGACTGGGTTGGAGAAGGAATGTTACAGAGAGCAGAATTTGTAAACTGGGGTGCCGAAAGACCATTACATAGAGCTGAGTTTGGAGACTCTAGTACAGAAGGACTGTTACACAGAGCAGACGTTGGAGACTATGGTGCAGAAGGACTGTTGCAGAGCTGATTTTGGATACTGGGGTGCAGAAGCACCGTTGCAGAGAGCAGAGGTTGGAGACTGTGGTGCAGAAGGATTGATATAGAAAGCAGAGTTTGGAGACTGGGATGCAGAAGGACTATTACACAGAGCAGAGGTTAGAGACTACGGTACAGAAGAACTGTTGTAGAGAACAAGGTAGGAGACTGGGGTGCATAGGGACCATTGCAGAGGGCAGACTTTGGAGAATGTGGTGCAGAAGGAGTGTTACAGAGAACAGAGTGTGGAAACTGGGGTGCAGAAGAATCTTAAAAAGAGGAACGTTTGGAGACTGGGGTGCAGAATGATTGTTGCAGAGAGCATAAGTTGGAGACTGGGGTGCAGAAGCACTGTTGCAGAGAGCAGTTGTTGAAGACTGAGGTGCAGAAAACCTGTTATAGCGAGCAGTGTTTGGAGACTGGGGTGCAGAAGGACTAATACTGAGAGCAGATTTTGTTGACTGGGGACCAGAACGATTTTACAGAAATGAAATTTTTGAGACTTGGGTGCAGAAGGATTGTTGGAGAAAGCAGACTTCTGAGACTGGGGTGCAGAAGGATCATTGCAGAGAGTAGATTATGGAGACTGGTGTATAGAAGGACTGTTCTAGAGAGCAGAGTTTGGAGACTGGGGTGAAGAAGGACTGTTGCAGAGAGCAGTTGTTGAAGACTGAGGTGTAGAAAAATTGTTACAGAGAGCAGTGTTTAGAGACTATGGTGCAGAAGGACTGTGCAGAGTGCAGTGTTTGGAGACTGAGGTGCAGAAAGACTTTTACAGCGAATAGGGGTTAGGGACTGCTGTACAGAAAGACTGTTAAAGAGAGCAGAGGTTTGAGAAAGGTGTGCAGAAGGATCTTACAGAGAGCAGAGGTTGGAGATTGGGGTGCAATAGGACTGATGCAGAGAGCAGAGGTTGGAGAATGGGATGCAGAAGAATTGTTGCAGAGAGAAGATGTTGGATACTGATTTGCAGAAGGCCTGTTACACAGAGTAGAGCTTGGAGACTGGGGAGCATATGACCTGTAACATACAGCAGAGTTTGGAGACTGAGTGGCATAAGGATCTTAAAAAGAGCAGAGGTTGGTGACTGAGGTGCCGAAGGACTGTCAGAGTGAGCATAGGTTGGAGAGTGGGGTTCAGATGGATCCTTTCAGAGAGCAGAGTTTTCAGAATGATGTTTAGAAAAGCTGTTGCAGAGAGCAGATGTAGGAGACTGGGGCGCAGAAGAACTGTTGCAGAGTGCAGAGGTTGGAGACTTTGGTGTAGAAGGATCATTGCAGAGAACATAGGGTGCAGACTGGGGTTCTGAAGGAGTGTTAGAGACAGCAGAATTTTTAGATTGGGGTGCAGAAGGAGTGTTATAGAAAGCAGAGTTTGGAGACTGGTTTTTAGAATGATCTTACAGAGAGCAGAGGTTGGTGACTGAGGTGCAGAAGAACTGTTACAGAGAGTAGATGTTGAAGACTGAGTTGCACAAAGACCTTTGCAAAGAGAAGAGGTTGAAGACTGAGGTGCAGAAGGACTGTTGCAGAGTGCAGAGGTTGGAGACTTGGGTGTAGGACTGTTGCAGAGAGCAGAGGTTGGAGTTTGGGTTTCCAAAAACTGTAGCAGCGAGCAGACGTCAGAGACTGAGGTGCAGAAAGACTGTTACAGAGCACAGGTTGGAGACTGAGTGCAGAAGGACTGATAGAGTAAGCAGAAGTTTGAAAGTGGGGTGCAGAAGGACCGTTACAGAGAGAAAAGTTTGGAAACTGCAGTACAAAAGTACTGTTACAGAGAGAATAGTTTGGAGACTGGGGTGTAGAAGGACTGTTGCAGAGAACAGAGGTTGGAGACTGTGGTGCAGAAGGACAATTGCAGAGTGCAGAGGTTGCAGACTGTGGTGGAGAAGGACTGTTATAGAGCAGAGTTTTGAGACTGTGATGCAGAAAGACTGATACAGAAAGCAGAGGTTGAAATCTCGGGTGCATAAGGACCCTTAAAGGAAACAGAGTTTGGATACTGCAGAACAGATAGTCTGTTACAGAGAGCAGTGTTTGTAGACTGGGGTGCAGAAGAAGTGATGTAGAGAACTGAGGTACAAGACTGGGGTGCAGAAGAATCGTTGCAGAGACAAGAGGTTGGAGACTGGGGTGCAGAAGGACTGATACAGAAAGCAGAGTTCGGAGACTAGGGTGCAGAAGGCCTGTTACAGACAGCAGAGTTTGAATACTGGGTTGCAGAAAGATATTAAGGAGAGCAAAAGTTGGAGACTGAGGTGCAGAAGCACTGTTACAGAGAGAAGAGTTTGGAGACTGAGGTGCAGAAGGACCGTTACAGAGAGCAGACATTGGAGACTGAGGTGCAGAAGGATTGTTACAGAGAGCAGAGGTTGGAGACTGGGGTCCAGAAGGACTGATACAGAAAGCAGAGGTTGGAGACTCAGGTGCCGAAGGACCCTTACAGAGAGCAGAGGTTGGAGACTGAGGTGCAGAAGGACTGTTGCAGAGAGCAGAGTTTGCAGACCGAGTTGCAGAAGGACGGTTACAGCGGGCAGATTTTCGAGACTGTGGTGGAAAACGACTGATACAGAAAGCAGAGGTTGGATACTGGGGTGCATAAGGGCCCTTACAGAGAACAGCAGTTGGAGACTGTGGTACAGAAGGACTTTTAAAGAGAGCAGAGGTTGGAGACTGGGATGCAGAAGAACTGTAAAAGAGAACAGAGGTTGGAGACTGGGGTGCAGAAGGATCGTTGGGGCAAGCAGAGTATCGAGACTGGGGGGTAGAAGGACTGTTGCAGAGAGCAGAAGTTGTAGACTGGGGTGTAGAAGGACTGTTGCAGAGACCAGAGGTTGGAGACTAGTGTGCAGAAGGACTATTACAGAGAGCAGACTTTGGAGCCTGGTGTGCAGAAGGATCGTTGCAGAGAGCAGATTTTTGAGACTGGGGTGCAGAAGGATCGTTATAGAGAGCAGAGATTGGAGACTGTGGTGCAGAAGGACTTTTACAGGAAGTAAAGGTTGAAGACTGGGGTGCAGTAGGACTTTTACAGAGAGCACAGGTTGGAGACTCATGTGTGGAAAATCTATTGCAGAGAGCAAAGTTTGGAGACTGGGTTGCAGAAGTAGTGTTGTAGAGAGCACAGATTGGAGATTGCAGTGCAAAAGAACCCTTAAAGATAGCAAAGTTTGGAGACTGCTTTACAGAAGTACTTTTACAGAGAGCAGAGGTTGGAGACAGGTGTGCAGAAGGATCTTAGAGATAGCATAGGTTTGAGACTGGGGTGCAGGAGGACTGGTGCAGAGAGCAGAGGTTGGAGACTGGGGTGCAGAAGGATAGTTGATGAGAGAAGAGTTTGGAGACTGGGGTCAAAAGGCCTGTTATAGACAGCATAGTTTCGAGATTGGGGTGCAGAAGGCCTGTTACAGAGAGCAGTGATTGGAGACTGGGGTGCAGAAGGATAGTTACAGAGAGCAAATTTTTAAGAGTGGGTTGCAAAAGGATCTTACACAGACAAAAGGTTGGAGACAGAGGTACATAAGGACTCTTACAGAGAGAATAGGTTTGAGACTGAGATGCAGAAGGATCGTTCCAGAGAGAAGAGGTTTCAAAAAAAGTTGCAGAAGGACTGTTACTGAGAGCAGAGGTTGGAGACTGAGGTTCAGAAACACTGATACAGAAAGCAGAGGTTGGTGACTGTGGTGCAGAAGGACTGTTGCAGAAAGCAGAGGTTAGAGACTGGGGTGCAGAAGGACTGTTGCAGAGAGCAGATGTTGGAGACTGGGGTGCAGAAGGACTGTTACCGAGAGCAGAGAATAGAGACTGGGGTGTAGAAGGACTATTGCAGTGAGCAGAGGTTGCAGACTGAGGTGCAGAAGGACAGTTAAAGAGAGCAGAGTTTTGAGAATGTGGTGCAAAAGGACTGATACAGAAAGCAGTGGTTGGAGACTGGGGTGCAGAAGGACCCTTACAGAGAACAGAGGTTGGAGACTGCGGTACAGAAGGAATGTTACAGAGCGCAGAGTTTGGAGACTAGGGTGCAGAATAACTGTTGTAGAGAACAGAGGTTCGAGGCTGGGGTGCAGAAGGACCATTGCAGAATGCAGAGGTTGAAGACAGGGTTTCAGAAGGATCTTACAGAGAACAGAGTTTGGACACTGAGGTGCAGAAGGACTTTTGAAGAGAGCAGAGTTTTAAGATTAGCGTGCAGAAGAACTGTTGAAGGGAGCAGAAATTGTAGTCTGAGTTGCAGAAGGATTGGTACAGAAAGCAGAGTTTAGAGACCAGGGTGCATAAGGACTGGTACAGAAAGCAGAGTTTGGAGACTGGGGTCCAGAAGGACCATTACAGAAAGCAGAGTTTGGAGACTGCAATACAGAAGG
>NW_027524615.1:0-30129 GCF_052094955.1 Ictidomys tridecemlineatus
ACAGAGAGCAGAATTTGGAGACTGGGGTGCAGAAGGACTGTTGCTGATAGCAGAGGTTTGAGACTGTGGTGTAGAAGGACGGTTTGAGGGAGACCAGGAGGACTGTTAAAGAGAGCAGAGGTTGGAGACTGGTGTGGAGATGGACTGTTTCAGAGTGCAGACCTTGGTGACTGGGGTGCAGAAGAACTTTTGCATAGAGCTGAGGTTGGAGACTGGGGTACAGAAGAACTGTCACAGAGAGCAGAGTTTGGAGACTGAGGTGCAGAAGGAATGTTGCAGGGAGCAGAGGTTGGAAACTGTGGTACAGAAGGAATGATACAGAAAGGAGAGGTTGAAGACTGGGGTGCAGAATGACCATTACAGAGAGCAGAGGTTGGAGACTGAGGTACAGAAGGACTGTTACAGAGAGCAGAGGTTGGAGCCTGGGGAGCAGAAGGACTGTTACAGAGAGCAGAGTTTGGAGTCTTGGGAGGATAAGAAATGTTCCAGAGGGCATATTTGGAAATTTGGGTTCAGAAGGATCTTACAGAGATCAGAGGTTGGAGGCTGGGGTTCAGAAGCATTTTTACAGAGAGTAGATTTTGGAGAATGAGGTGCAGTAGGACTGTTACAAAAAGCAGAGTTGGGAGACTGGGGTGCACAGGGATCGTTGTAGAGAGCAGAGTTTTCAGACTTAGTTTCAGAAGGACTGTTTCTGAGAGCAGATCTTGGAGACTGGGGTACAGAAGGACTTTTTCAGAGAGCACAGGTTGGAGATTGGGGTGCAGAAGGCCTGTTACAGAGAGCGGAGGCTGGAAATTGGAGTGCAGAAGGACTGTTGCAGAGAGCAGAGGTTGGAGACTGTGGTGTAAAAGGATTCTTGAAGAGATTGGAGGTTGAAGACTGAGGTGCAGAAGGATCGCTACAGAGAGCAGAGATTGGAGACTGGAGTGAAGCAGGAAAGATTCAGAGAGCACAGGTGGGACACTGGGGTGCATAAGAAATGTTGCAGAGAGCAGAGGTTGGAGGCTGGGCTGCAGAAGGACTGTAGCAGAGAGCAGATGTTGGAGACTGGGATGCAGATGGATCCTTTCAGAGAGAAGAGGTTGGAGACTTGGGTTTAGAAGAACTGTTGCAGAGAGAAGATGTTGGAGATTGGGGTGCAGAAGAACTGTTGCAGAGAGCATAGGTCTGAGACTTAGGTGCAGAAGGACTGTTACAGAGAGCAGAGGTTGGAGACTGGGGTGCAGAATAACTGATATTGAAAGTAGAGTTTGGAGACTGGGGTGCAGAAAGACCGTTACAGACATCACAGTTTGGAGACTGCGGTACAGAAGAACTGTTATAGAGAGCAGAGTTTGGAGCCTGCGGTGCAGTAGTACTGTTGCAGAGAACAGATTTTAGTTACTGGGTTGCAGAAGGACCGTAGCAGAGAGCAGAGGTTGAAGACTGAGGTGCAGAAGGACTGTTATAGAGAGCAAAGTTTGGAGACCGGGGTGAAGAAGGATCTTACAGAGAGCAAAGGTTGGAGACTGGGGTGCAGAAGGACTGTTGCAGAGAGCAGAGTTTAAAGACTGGGGTGCAGAAGGACTGTTTCAGGGAGCAGTGGTTGGAGGCTGAGGTGCAGATGGTTCATTGCAAAGAGAAGAGGTTGGAGACTTGGGTGCATTAGGCCTGTTACAGAGAGCAAGTTTGTAGATTGGAGTCCAGAAGAACTCTTAAAGAGAGCAGAGGTTGGAAACTGAGATGCAGAAGGATTGTTACAGAGAGCAGAGTCTTGACACTGATGTTCAGAAGGACTTTACAGAGAGCAGAGCTTAGAGACTGGTGTGTAGAAGGATCATTGCAGATAACACAGGTTTGAGACTGAGGTGCCAAAGGATCGATGCAGAGAACCGAGGTTGGAGACTGAGGTGCAGCAGCATCGCTACAGAGAGCAGAGGTTTGAGACTGGTGTGCAGAAGAACAGTTACAGAGAGCACAGGTTGGAGACTGGGGTTAAGAAGAAATGTTGCAGAGAGCAGAGATTGGAGACTGGGGTGCAGAAGAACTGATACAGAAAGCAGAGTGTGGAGACTCGGGTGAAGAAGGACCGCTACACAAAGCAGAGTTTGGAGACTGCAGTACACTAGGACTGTTAGAGAGAGCTGAGTTTGGAGACTGGGGTGCAGAAGGAGTAATGCAGAAAAAAGAGTTTGGGGCTTGGGGTGCCAAAGGACAGTTACAGAGATCACAGATGAAGACTGGGGTGCAAAAGAAACGTTTCAGAGAGCAGAAGTTGGAGACTGGGGTGAAAAAGGACCGTGGCAGAGAGCAGAAGTTGGAGACTGAAGTGTGAAGAACTGTTACAGAGAACAGAGTTTGGAGACTGCGGTGCAGAAGAACTGATACAGAAAGCAGACGTTGGAGACTGGGGTGCAAAAGGACCGTTACAGAGAGAAGATTTTGGAGACTGTGGTACAGAAGGACTGTTACAGAGAGCAGAGGTTGAAGACTTGGGTGCAGAAAGACTGATGCAGAGTACAGAGTTTGGAGACTGGGGTTCAGAAGAAACTTTGCAGTGAGCAGAGGTTGGAGATTGAGGTGAAGAAGGATCATTGCAGAGAGAAGAGGATGGAGTCTGGGTGCAGAAGGCCTGTTACAGAGAGCAGAGTTTGGAGACTGGGGTGCAGAAGCACTGTTACAGATAGCACAGTTTCGAGACAGGGTTGCAGAAGGATCTTACAGAGAGCATTTTGGACACTGAGTTTCAGAAGGACTGTTTCAGAGAGCAAAGCTTGGAAACTGGGGTCCAGAAAGATTGTTTTAGAGTGAAGAGTTTTCAGACTAATGTGCAGAAAGACTGTAGTAGAGAGCAGACATTGGATCATGGGGTGCAGAAGGACTGTGACAGAGAGCAGAGTTTGGAAACTGGGGTGCAGAAGAATCATTGCAGAGAATACAGGTTGGGGACTGGGGTGCAGAAGGCCTGTTACAGAGAGCAGAGTTTGGAGACTGGGGTTTATAAGGACTGTTACACAGAGCAGAGTTTGACAAATAAGTTTCAGAAGGATCCTACAAAGAACAGAGTTTGGAGAAGGAGGTGTAGAAGGACTTTTGTAGAGCATAGAGGTTGGAGACTTAGGAGCAGAAGGACTGTTGTAGAGAGAAGAGCTTGGAGACTGGTGTGCAGAAGAACAGTTACAGAGAGCACAGGTTGGAGACTGGGGTTAAGAAGAAATGTTGCAGAGAGCAGAGGTTGGAGACTGGGGTACAGAAGGACTGTTGCAGAGAGCAGATTTTGGAGACTTCAGTACAGAAGGACTTTTACAGAGGAGAGGTTGGAGACTGGTGTGCAGAAGGATTCTTACAGAGAGCAGAGGATGGAGACTGGGGTGCAGAATAACTGTTGCATAAAGCAGACGTTGGAGACTGGGGTGCAGAAAGTTCGTTGCAGATAGTAGAGGTTTGAGATTGGGGTGTAGAAGGACTTTTGCAGAGAGCAGAGGTTTGAGACTGGGGTGCAGAAGGACTTTTGCAGAGAGAAGAGTTTGGTAACTGAGGTACAGAAGGACTGTTACAGAGAGCAGAGGTTGAAGACTGTGGTGCTGAAGAACTGATACAGAAAGCAGAGTGTGGAGACTGAGGTGCGGAAGGACCGTTACACAAAGCAGAGTTTGGAGACTGCAGTACACAGGACTGTTAGAGAGAGCTGAGTTTGGAGACTGGGGTGCAGAAGGAGTAATGCAGAAAAAATAGTTTGGAACCTGGGGTGCCGAAGGACAGTTACAGAGAGCACAGATGGAGACTGGGGTGCAAAAGAAATGTTTCAGAGAGCAGAAGTTGGAGACTGGGGTGAAAAAGGACCGTGGCAGAGTGCAGAAGTTGGAGACTGAAGTGTGAAGAACTGTTACAAAGAGCAGAGTTTGGAGACTGGGGTGCAGAAAAACTGATACAGAAAGCAGACGTTGGAGACTGGGGTGCAAAAGGACCGTTACAGAGAGAAGATGTTGGAGACTGCGGTACAGAAGGACTGTTACAGAGAGCAGAGGTTGAAGACTTGGGTGCAGAAGGACTGATGCAGAGAACAGAGTTTGGAGACTGGGGTTCAGAAGAAACTTTGTAGAGAGCAGAGGTTGGAGATAGAGGTGAAGAAGGATCGTTGCAGAGAGAAGAGGTTGGAGACTGGGTGCAGAAGGCCTGTTACAGAAAGAAGAGTTTGGAGACTGGGGTGGAGAAGCACTGTTACAGATAGCACAGTTTCGAGACAGGGTTGCAGAAGGATCTTACAGAGAGCATTTTTGAGACTGAGTTTCAGAAGGACTGTTTCAAAGAGCAAAGGTTGCAAACTGGGGTCCAGAAAGATTGTTTTAGAGTGCAGAGTTTTCAGACTAATGTGCAGAAAGACTGTAGTAGAGAGAATACATTGGATCATGGGGTGCAGAAGGACTGTGACAGAGAACAGAGTTTGGAGACTGGGGTGCAGAAGAATCGTTGCAGAGAGCACAGGTTGGGGACTGGGGTGCAGAAGGCCTGTTACAGAGAGCAGAGTTTGAAGACTGCGGTGCAGAAGGCCTGTTACAGAGAGCAGAGTTCGAAGACTGGGGTTTAGAAGGACTGTTACACAGAGCAGAGTTTGAAGAATGGGTTTCAAAAGGATATTACAGAGAACAGAGTTTGGAGAAGGAGGTGCAGAAGGACTTTTGTAGAGCATAGAGGTTAGAGACTTACAAGCAGAAGGACTGTTGTAGCGAGCAGAGCTTGGAGACTGAGGTCCAGAAGGATTGTTACAGAGATCAGAGTGTGGAGACTGGGGAGAAGAAGAAGTGTTACAGAGAGCAGAGTTTGGAGATTAGGGTGCAGTAGAACTGTTACCTGGAGCAAAGGTTGGAGACTGGGGTGTAGAAGGACTGTCTTAGAGAGCAGAGTTTGGAGACTGAGGTGCAGAAAGACTGTTACAAAGAGCAGAGGTTGGAAACTGTGGTGCAGAAAAACCGTTGCAGACAGCAGAGGTTGGAACTTGGGGAGAAGAAGGATCGTTGCTGAGAACAGATGTTGGAGACTGGGGTGCAGAAGAACTGTTACAGAGAGCATAGGTTGGAGACTAAAATGCAGAAGGACCTTTACAGATTTCAGAACTTCGAGACTGAGTTGGAGTAGGACTTTTACAGAGAGGAGAGTTTGGAGACTGGGGTGCAAAAGATTTCTTACAGAGAGCAGAGTATGGAGACTGGGGTGCAGAAGGAGTTTTACAAAGTGCCGAGTTTGGAGATTGGGGTTCAGAATAACTGTTACAGAGAGCAGAGGTTGGAGACTGGGGTGTAGAAGGTCTCTTACATAGAAAAAAGTTTGAAGACGTACGTGAAGATGAATTTTTAAAGAGAGCAGAGTTTGGACACTGATGTGCAGAAGGACAGTTACAGAGAGCAGAGCTTGGAGACTGGGGTGCAGAAGGATTGTTGCAGAGAGCAGAGTTTGGAGACTGTGGTGAAGAAGGATCGATGCAGAGAGCAGAGATTGAAAACTGAGGTGCAGAAGGATCGCTACAGAGAGCAGAGGTTGGAGACTGGGGTGCAGCAGGACAGTTGCAGAGAGCACTGTTTGGAGACTGGGGTGAAGAAGAACTGTAGAAGAGAGCAGATGTTGAAGGCTGGGGTGCAGAAGGATAGTTGCAGAGAGCAGAGTTTGGAGACTGTGCTGTAGAAGGACTGTTGCAGAGAGAAGAGTTTGAAGACTGGGGTGCAGAAGGACTGTTGCAGAGAGCAGAGGTTGGAGACTCAGGTGAAGAAGTTCTGTTACAGAGAGTAGAGGTTGGAGACTTGGGTGCAAAATAAATGATATCGAAAGTAGAGTTTGGAGTCTGGATGCAGAAGGACCATTACAGTCAGCAGAGGTTGGAGACTGCAGTACAGAAGGACTGTTACAGAGAGCAGAGTTTGGAGCCTGGGGTGTACAAAGACTTTTGCTTAGAACAGAGGTTGGAGACTAGGGTGCAGAAGGACTGTTGCAGAGAGCAGATGTTGGAGTCTGAGGAGAAAAAGGATCGTTGTAGAGAGCAGAGTTTTCAGACTGAGGTGCAGAAGGACTGTTACAGAGAGCAGATGTGAAAGACTGGGGTGTACAAAGACTGTTTCAGAGAGTAGCAGTTGGAGAATGGCGTCCAGAAGGACTGTTGCCGAGAGAAGAGGTTGGAAACTGGGGTGGAGAAGAACTGCTGCAGAGTAGAGGTTAGAGACTGAGGCGCAGAAGAACTTTTACAGAGAGCAGACGTTGAACACTGGTGTGCAGAAGGACTGATACAGAAAGCAGATGTGGGTGACCTGTGTGCAGAAGGACTGTTGCAGAGAGCAGAGGTTGGAGACTGAGGTAGAGAAGGACTGTTGCAGAGAGCAGATGTTGGAGACTGGGGTGCAGAAGGACTGTTGCAGATAGCAGAGATTGCAGACTTGGGTGAATAAGGACTATTGCAGAGAGCAGAGGTTGCAGACTGATGTATAGAAAGACTGTTACAGAGAGCAGAGTTTGGAGAATGTGGGGAAGAAGGACTGATACAGAAAGAAGAGGTTGGAAACTGGGCTTCAGAAGGACCCTTACAGAGAACAAAGGTTGGAGACTTCGGTACAGAAGGACTGTTACAGAGAGCACAGGTTGGAGACTGGGGTGCAGAATAAGTGTTGTAGAGAACAAAGGTTGGAGACTGGGGTGCAGATGGACCATTGCAGAAAGCAGAGGTTGGAGATTGGGGCCCAGAAGTACTGTTGCAGACAGAAGAGTTTGGTGTCTGAGGTGCAGAAGGACTGCTACAGAGAGCAGAGGTTCGAGACCAGGGTGCAGAAGGACTGATACAGAAAGGAGAGTTTGGAGACTGGGTTGCAGAATGACCATTACAGAGAGCAGAGGTTGGAGACTGCAGTACAGCAGTACTGATACAGAGAGCAGAGGTTGGAGACTGCGGTGGAAAAGGACTGTTACATAGAGCATATTTTGGAGACTGGGGTGAGGAAGGACTGTTGCAGAGAGAAGAGGTTGAAGACTGGGTTGCAGAAGGACTGCTGCAGAGAACAGAGGTTGCAGAGTGAGGTGCAGAAGGACTGTTACAGAGAGAAGAGTTTGGAGACTGTGGTGAAGAAAGACTAATATAGAAAGCAGAGGTTGGAGACTGGGGTTCAGAAGGACTCTTCCAGAGAAGAGAGGTTGAAGACTGCGGTACAGATGAACTGTTTTAGAGAACAGGTTGGAGACTGGGGTGCAGAAGGAATGTTACAGAGAGCAGCGTTTGGAAACTGGGGTGCAGAAGGATCTTACAGAGAGGAAAGTTTCGAGACTGGAGTGTAGAAAAAATTTATTAGAGAGTAGACGTTGGAGATTGGGGTGCAAAAGGATCATTGCAGAGAGTAGATTATGGAGACTGGGGTATTAAGGACTGTTCTAGAGAGCAGAGGTTGGAGACTGTGGTGCAGAAGGACTCTTATAGAGAGCAGTTGTTGATGACTGATGTTCAGTAAAACTGTTACAGAGAGCAGTGTTTGGAGACTGGGGTGCAGGACTGATACTGAGAGCAGAGGTTTTAGACTGGGGTGCAGAAGGACTGTTAAAAAGAGCAGAGTTTAGAGACTTGAATGCAGAAGGCCTGTTACAGAGAGGAGAGGTTGTAGACTGGGGTGCAGAAGGCCTCTTACAGAGAACAGAGGTTGAAGACTGATGTGCAGAAGGACTGTTACAGAGAGGAGAGGTTAAAGACTGGGGTGCAGAAAGACTGTTGCAGAGTGCAGTGTTTGGAGACTGGGGTGCAGAAAGACTGTTGCAGAGAGAAGAGGTAGGAGACTGGCTTGCAGAAGGACTGTTACACAGAGCAGAGGTTGAAGCCTGGCATGCAGAAAGACGGATACAGAAAGCAGAGTTTGTAGACTGGGTTCCAGAAAGACTGATACAGAAAGCAGAGTTTGGAGATGGGGTGCAGAAAGACCCTTACAGAGAACAGAGGTTTGTGACTGTGGTACAGAAGGACTGTTACAGAGAGCAGAGGTTGGAGACTGGGGTGCACAATAAATGTTGTAGAGGAAAGAGTTTGGAGACTCTGGTGCTAAAGGACCATTACAGAAAGCATATGTTGGAGACTGGGTTTCAGAAGGATCTTACAGAGAGCAGAGTTTGGACACTGAGGTGCAGAAGGACTGTTGCAGAGAGCAGAGGTTCGAGATTGGGGACCAGAAGAACTGTTGCAGAGAGCAGAGGTTTGAGTCTGAGGTGCAGAAAAACTGTTACAGAGAGCAGAGGTTGGTGACTTCCGTGGAAAAGTACTGTTGCAGAGAGCAGATTTTAAAGACTGGAGTGATGAAGGACTGTTGCAGAGAGCAGAGGTTGAAGACTGGGGTGCAGAAGGACTGTTGCAGAGAGCAGATTTTGCAGAGTGAGGTGCAGAAGGACTGTTACAGAGAGCAGAGTTTGGAGAATTTGGTGCACAAGGACTGATACAGAAAGCAGAGGTTGAAGACTGGGGTGCAGAAGGACCCTTACAGAGAACAGAGTTTGAAGACTGCGGTACAGAAGAACTGTTGTAGAGAACAAGGTTGGAGAGTGGGGTGAAGAGGGACCATTGCAGAGAGCAAATTTTGGAGACTGGGGTGCAGAAGGAATGTTACAGAGAGCAGAGTTTGAAACTGGGGTGCACAAGGATCTTACAGAGAGAAAAATTTGGAGACTGGGGTGCAGAAGGATTGTTGCAGAGAGTAGACGTTTGAGACTGGGGTGAAGAAGGATCGTTGCAGAGAGTAGATTATGGAGACTGGGGTACAGAAGGACTGTTCTAGAAAGCAGAGGTTGGAGACTGGGGTGCAGAAAGACTGTTTCAGATAGCATTTGTTGAAGACTGAGGTGCAGAAAAATTGTTACAGGGAGCATGCTTGGAGACTAAGTTGCAGGACTGATACTGAGAGCAGAGTTTGAAGACTGGGGTGCAGAAGGATCTTACAGAGAGCAGAGTTTGGAGACTGAGATGCAGAAGGACTGCTCCAGAGAGCAGAGGTTGGAGATTGGGGTGCAGAAGGACTTTTAAAAAGAGCAGAGTTAAGAGACTTGGGTGCAGAAGGCCTGTTACAGAGAGCAGAGGATGAAGACTGAGGTGCAGATGGAGTGTTACAGAGATAGATGTTGAATACTGAGGTGCAAAAAGATCATTGCAGAGAGCAGATGTTGGAGACTGAGGTGCAGAAAGACTGTTGCGGAGTGCAGAGGTTTGAGACTTGGGTGTAAAAGGACTGTAGCAGCGAGCAGAGGATGGTGATTGGGGTGCCATAGGACCTTTGCAGAGAGCAGAATTTGGAGACTGAGGTGCAGATGGCCTGTTACATAGAGCAGAGGTTGGATACTTGAGTGCAGAAGAACTGATAGAAGAAGCAGTGGTTGGAGACTGGGGTTCAGAAGACAGTTACAGAGATAAGAGTTTGGAAATTGCAGTACAGATGAACTGTTACAGAACAGAGATTGGAGACTGGGGTTGAGAAGGACTGTTGCAGAGAGTAGGTTGGAGACTGGGATGCAGAAGGACTTTTGCAGAGGGTAGGGGTTAGAGATTGGGGTGCAGAATACTGAGGCAAAGAAGGACTGTTGGAGATAACAGAGTATGGAGACAGGGGTGCAGAAAGACCGTTGCAGAGAGCAGAGGTTGGAGACTGAGGTGCAGAAGGATTGTTACAGAGAGCAGAGTTTGGAGACTGGGATGCAGAAAGACTGTTGCATCATGCAGAGGTTTGAGACTGGGTTGCGGAAAAACTGTTGCAGAGAACGGAATTTGGAGACTTAGGTGCAGAAGGACCGTTGCTGAGAACAGCGGTTGGAGACTGACGTGAAGAAGGATTTCTACAGAGAGAAGAGTTTGGAGACTGAGGTGCTGAAGAACTGTTACAGAGAGCAGAGGTTTGAGACTGGGGTACAGATGGATCTTACAGAGAGCAGAGATTGGAGACTGGGGTGCAGAAGGACTGTTATAGAAAGTAGAGTTTGGAGACTTGGGTGCAAAATGACTGTTGTAGAGAGAAGAGGTTGAAGCTGAGGTGCAGAAGGACTGTTGCAGAGAGAAGAGGTTGGAGATGAGTTTCAAAAGGACTGTTACAGAGAGCAGAGTTTTGAGACTGGGGTGCAGAAGGACTGATATAGAAAGCAGAGTTTGGAGACTGCGGTGCAGAAGACCATTACAGAGAGCAGAATTTGGAGACTGTGGTTCAGAAGGACTTTTACAGAGAGCAGAGGTTGCACACTGGGGTGCACAAGAACTTTTGCAGACAACAGAGGTTGGAGACTGAGGTGTAGAAAGACCGTTGCAGAGAGCAGAGGTTAGAGACTGATGAGCAGAAGCATTGTTACAAAGAGCAGAATTTGGAGACTGGGGTCAAGAAGGACTGTTTCAGAGAGCAGAGGTTAGAAACTGGGTGCAGAAGGATCTTCAAAAGAGCAGAGGTTAAAGCCTGGGGTGCAGAATAACTGTTGCAGAGTTCAGATGTTGGAGACTTGGGTGTAGAAGGATCGTTGCAGAGAGAATAGGTTGGATACTGGGGTGCTGAAGGCCTGTTATATAGAGCTGAGTTTGTAGACTGGGGTGCAGGAGGCCTGTTACAGAGAGCAGAGTTTGGAGACTGGGGAGCAGGTGGACTGTTACAGAGAGCAGAGTTTGGATACTGGGTTGCAAAAGGATCTTATATAGAGCAGAGTTTGGAGACTGAGGTGCAGTAGGACTGTTACAGAGAGCAGAGGTTGGAGACTGGGGTGCAGAAGGATACTTGCAGAGAACAGAGTTTTCAGACTGAGGTGCAGAGGGACTGTTGAGAGTGCAGACGTTAAAGACTGTGTTGCAGAAATACGATTACAGTGAGGAGATATTGGAGGCTAGAGTGCAGAAGGACTCTTACAGGGAGCAGAGGTTGGAGACTGAGGTGCAGAAGGACAGTTACAGACAGTAGAGTTTAGAGACAAAGGTGTAGAAGGACTGTTGCAGAGAGCAGATGTTGGAGACTGGGGTGTAAAAGAACTGTTGCAGAAAGCAGAGGTTGAGGACTGGAATGAAGAAGGAGTGTTGCAGAGAGCAGAGTTTTGAGACTGATGTGCAGAAGGAATGTTTCAGAGAGTAGAGTTATGAGACTGGGGTGAGGAAGGACTGATACAGAAAGAAGACTTTGGAAACTGGGGTGCATAAGGACCGTTAGAGAGAGCAGACTAGTGTACAGAAGGACTGTGGCAGAGAGCAGATGGTGGACACTGTGGTGCAGAAGGACTGTTGCAGAGAGCAGAGGTTGGAGAATTGGGTGCAGAAGGACTGTTGCAGATAATAGAGGTTGGAAACTTGGGTTCAGATGGACAGTCTCAGAGAAAAAAGTTTGGAGACTGGGGTGCAGAAGGACCGTTGAAAAGAGCAGAGGTGGGAGACTGGGGTGGAGAAGGAATGTTACAGAGAGCAGAGTTTGGAAACTGAGGTGCAGAAGGATCTTAGAGAGAACAACGTTTGGAGACTGGGGTGCAGGAGGACTGTTTCAGAGAGAAGACGTTGGAGACTGGGGTGCAGAAGAATCATTGCAGAGAGAACAGGTTGAAGACTGGGGTGCAGAAAGACGGTTACAAAATGCAGAGTTTGAAGACTGTGGTACAGAAAGACTGTTACAGAGAGCAGAGTTTGGAGAGTGGGTGGCAGAAGTCATGTTACAGAAAGCAGAGTTTGGAGAAACTTGTGCAGAAGGACTGTTACAGAGTGCAGAGTATAAAGACTGGGTTGTAGAAGGATCTTACAAAGAGCAGAGTTGGGAGAATGAGGTGCAGAAGGATGGTTACAGAGAGCAGAAGTAGGAGACTGTGGTGCAGAAGGGTCCTTGCAGTGAGCAGACTTTTCAGAGTGAGGTGCAAAAGGACTGTTGCCGAGAGCAGATATTAGAGACTTGGGTTTAGAAGGACTGTTGAAGAGAGCAGAGGTTGAAGACTTTGGTGAAGAAGGATTGTTGCAGAGAGCAGAGGTTGGAGACCAGTTTGCAGAAGAACTGTTACAGAGAGCATAGTTTGAAACTAGGTTGCAGAAGGATCTTATAGAGAGCAGAGGTTGCAGACAGGGGTGCAGAAAGATTGTTAGAGAGAGCAGAGCTTGGAGACTGTGGTCCAGAAGGAATCTTGCAGAGAGCAGACCTTGGAGACTGGGGTTCAGAAAGATCGTTGCAGAAAGCAGAGTTGGAGACTGGGGTGTAGAAGGACTGTTGCAGAGAGCAGATGTTGGAGACTGGGGTGCAGATGGACTGTTGCAGAGAGCAGAGGTTTGAGAGTGCGGTTCAGAAAGACTGTTGCAGAGAGCAGAGGTTGGAGAATGAGGTGCAGAAAAACTGTTACAGAGAGCAGAGTTTGGAGACTGGGGTGCAGAAGGACTGTTACAGAGAGCAGAGTTTGGACACTGGGGTTCAGATGGATCTTACAGAGAGCAGAATTTGGAGACTGTGGTGCAAGAGGACTGTTGCAGAGAGCAGAGGTTGGAGACTGGTGTGAAGAATAATCTTTGCAGAGAGAAGTGTTTGGAGACTAGGGTGCAGACGGCCTGTTACAGAGAACAGTGGTTGAAGACTGGGTTGCAGAAGTCCTGTTGCAGAGAGCAGAGGTTGGAGACTGTTGTGCAGAAGGACGATTACCGAGTGCAGAGTTTAAAACCTGGGTTGCAGAAGTATCTTACAGAAAGTAGAGTTGGGAGACTGAGGTGCAGAAGGTTAGTTGCATACAGCAGAGTTTTTCCACTGAAGTGCAGAATGACTGTTGCAGAGAGCAGATATTGGAGACTGGGGTGCAGAAAGACTGTTGCAGAGAGCAGACATTGGAGACTGGGGTTAAGAAGGATCATTTCAGAAAGCAGAGGTTGGAGACTGGTGTGCAGAAGGAATGTTACAGAGAGTAGAGTTTGGAGACTGGGTTTTAGAAGGATGCTACAGAGAACAGAGGTTGGAGACTGTAGTGCAGAAGGACTGTTAAAGAGAGTAGAGGTTAGAGACTGAGGTGCAGAAGGATCGTTGCATAGAACAGAGGTTAAAGACTGGGGTGCAGAATGACTGTTGCAGAGAGCAGAGTTTTGAGACTGGTGTGGAGAGAATAGTTGCAGAGAGAAGAATTTGGAGACTTGGGTGCAGAAGGTCTGTTACAGAGAGCAGTGGTTGCAGACTGGGTTGATGAAGGATCTTACAGAGAGCAGAGATTGGAGACTGAGGTGCAGGGGAACTGTTACCGAGAACAGTGGTTGGAGACTGGGGTGCAGAAGGATACTGAAAAGAGCCAAATTTTCAGACTGAGGTGCAGAAGGACTGTCACAGAGAGCATAGGTTAGAGACTGAGGTTTAGAAGGACTGTTACAGAGAGCAGAGTTTGGAGACTCAGGTGCAGAAGAACTTTTACAGGAAGCAGATTTTGGAAATTGGTGTGCAGAAGGACCGTTAAGGAGAGCAGAGTTTGGAGACTGCTGTATATGACTGTTACCGAGAGCAGAGGTTGGAGACTGGTGTGCAGAAGGACTCTTACATAGAGCACATGAGACTGAGGTGCAAACGGATAGATACAGAGAACATAGGTTGGAGACTGGGGTTCAGACAGACTGATACACAAACAGAGTTTGGAGACTGAAGTGTAGATGGACCGTTACAAAGAGCAGATCTCAGAGACTGGGGAGCAGAATGACTGTTGCAGAAGACAGAGGTTGGAGACTGGGGTGGATAAGGAATGTTACAGTGAGCAGAGTTTTCATACTGAGGTGCAGAAGGACTGTTGCAGAGAGCAGATGTTGGAGACTGTGGTGCAGAAAGATCATTGCAGAGAGCAGAGTTTGGAGACTGGGGTGCAGAAGGACTGTTGCAGATAGCAGAGTTTGGAGACTGGGGTGCAGAAGGACTGTTGCAGAGAGCAGATGTTTTAGACGGGTTTGCAGAAGGACTGTTACAGAAGGCAGAGGTTGGAGACTGAGGTGCACAAGGACTGTTACAGAGAGCAGATTTTGGAGACTGGGTTGCTGAAGAACTGTTACAGAGAGCAGAGGTTGGAGACTGGGGTTCAGATGGATCTTACCGAGAGCAGAGATTGGAGACTGGGGTGCAAACGGACTTTTGCAGAGAGTAGATGTAGGAGACTTTGGTGGAGAAGAATCGTTGCAGAGAGAAGAGGTTGGAGACTGGGGTGCAGAAGGCCTATCACAGAGAGCAGAGTTTGGAGACTGGTTGCCAGAAGTCCTGTTACAGAGAGCAGAGGTTGGAGACTGTTGTGCAGAAGGACATTACAGAGTTCAGAGTTTAAAGACTGGGTTGCAGAAAGATAAAACAGAGACCACAGTTAAGAGACTGAGGTGCAGAAGGACTGTTTCAGAGAGCAGAGGTAGAAGACTTGGGTGCAGAAGGGTCGTTACAGAGAGCAGAGTTTTCAGACTGAGGTGCAGAATGACTGATCAGAGAGTAGATGTTGAAGACTGGGGTGCAGAAGGTCTGTTGCAGAGAGCAGATGTTTGTAACTAGGGTGCAGAAAAACTGTTGTAGATAGCAGAGGTTGGAGACTGGGGTGCAGAAGGACTGTTGCAGAGAGCAGAGTTTGGAAAATGAGGTGCGGAAGTCCTGCTACACATAGCAGAGTTTAAAGACTCTGGTGCAGAAGGACTGTTACAGAGAGCAGAAGTTGGATACAGGGGTGCAGAAGAATCTTACAGAGAGTAGAAGCTGGAGACTGAGGCGCAGAAGGACTGTTGCAGAGATCAGAGGTCGGAGACTTGGATGCAGTAGGATCATTGCAGAGAGCAGAGGTTAAAGACTGGGGTGCAGAAGGACTGTTGCTGAGAGTATTTCTTTAAGACTGGGTTGCAGAAGGATCGTGCAGAGAGCAGAGGTTTCAGACTGAGTTGCAGAAGGACTGTTACAGAGAGCAGAGGTTGGAGACTGAGGTGCAGACGGCCTGTTACACTAAGTAGAGGTTGGAAATTGGGGTGCAGAAGGACCGTTACAGAGACCAGGATTTGGAGACTGCAGTATAGAAAAACTGTTACAGAGAGCAGAGTTTGGAGACTGGGGTGCACTAGGAATGTTACAGAGAGAACAGGTTGGAGACTGAGTTGCATAAGGATACATACAGAGAACAGAGGTTTGAGACTGGGCTTCAGAAGGACTGATACAGAAAGCAGAGTTTAGATACTGGAGTTCAGAAAGACTCTTGCAGAGGACAGAGGTTGGAGACTGGAGTGCCGCAGGACACTTGCAGAAAGCAGAGGTTAAAGACTGGGTTGGAAAATGAATGTTACAGAGAGCAGAGTTTGGAAACTGCAGTGCAGAAGAATCTTACAGAGAGAAGAGATTGGAGACTGTGTTGCAGAAGGACTGTTGCAGAGAGAAGAGGTTGGAGAGTGGGGTGCAGAAGGACTGTTGCAGAGAGAAGAGTTTGGAGACTGGAGTGCAGAAAGACTGTTGCAGAGAGCAGCGGTTTGAGACTCAGGTGCAGAATTCCTGTTACATAGAGCAGAGTTTAAGGACTGAGGTGCAGAAAGACTGTTGCAGAGAGCAGAGATTGGAGACTGGGGTTCAGAAGGACTGTTGCAGAGAGCAGAGGTTGGAGACTGGGTTGCAGAAAGACTGTTGCATAGAGCAGAGGTTGGAGACTGAGTTGCAGAAGGACTGATAGATAAATCAGAGATTGGAGTCTGCAGTGTAGAAGGACTGTTGCAGAGAGCAGAGATTGGAGACTGAGGTGCAGAATTTCTTTTACGTACAGAAGCGGTTGGAGACTGGGGTGCAGAAGGATTGTTGCAAAGAGCAGAGCTTGGAGTCTTGGGTGCAGAAGGATCTTACAGAGAGCAGAAGTTGGAGACTGAGGTGCAGAAGTACTGTTGCAGAGATCAGAGGTTGGAGACTTGGGTGCAGTAGGATCATTGCAGAGAGAAGTGGTTGGAGACTGGGGTGCAGAAATATCGTTGTAGAGAGCAGAGTTTGGAGACTGCCGTGCAGAAGGCCTGTTACAGACAGGAGAGGTTGGAGAGTGGGGTGCAGAAGTACTGTTATAGAGAGCAGTGTTAGGAGAGTGGGTTGCTGAAGGATCTCATAAAGAGCAGAGTTTGGTTACTGAGGTGTGGGTGGACTCTTAGAGAGAGCAGTGGTTGGCGACTGGGTTAGAAGGATCATGCAGAGAGCAGAGGTTTCAGACTGAGGTACAGAAAGACTGCTATAGAGAGTAGAGTTTTGAGACTGAGGTCCAGAAGGACTGTTATAGAGATCAGAGTTTGGAGACTGAGGTGCAGAAGGACTGTTACAGAGAGCTGAGGTTTGAGACTTTTGTGCAGCAGGACTGTTACAGAGTACAGAGTTCAAAGACTGGGTTGCAGAAAGATCTCAAAAGACCAGAGTTGGGAGACAGAGGTGCAGAAGGACTGTTAAAGAGAGCAGATGTAGGAGACTGGGGTGCAAAAAAGTCGTTGCAGAGAGCATAGTTTTCAGACTGCAGTGCAGAAGAACTGTTGCAAAAAGCAGATGTTGGAGACTGGGGTGCAGAAGGATTGTTACAGAGAGGAGAGGTTGGAGACTGGAGTGCATAAGGATCTTACAGAGAGCAGAGGTTGGAGACAAAGATGCAGAAGGACTTTTGCCAAGAGCAGAGTTTTGAGACTGTTGTGGAGAAGAATCATTGCAGAGAGAATAGGTTGGAGACTGGGTTTCAGAAGGCCTGTTACAGAGAGCAGAGTTTTGAGACTGGGTTGCAGAATTCTTCTTACAGCGAGCCGAGGTTGGAAACTGTTATTCAGAAAGACTGTTACAGAGAGCAGAGTTTGGAGACTGGGATTCAGAAGGGTCTTACAAAGAGCAAAGTTACAAGACTGAGGTGCAGAATGATCGTTGCAGAGAGCAGAGTTTTCAGACTGAGTTGCAGAAAGACTGTTGCAGAGAGCAAATTTTGGAGACTAAGGTTCAGAAGTACTGTTTTATAGAGCAGAGGTTGGAGACTGGTGTGAAGAAGGATCAGTGCAGAGAGCAGAATTTGGAGACTGTTGTGCAGAAGGATTGTTACAGAGAGCAGAGTTTGTAGACTAGGTTGGAGAAGGTTCCTACAGAGAGAAGAGTTTTGAGAATGAGGTGCAGAAGAACTCTTACAGAGAGTAGAGGTTTGAGACTGAGGTGCAGAAGGAACGTTGCAGAGTACAGAGTTTTGAGACTGAGGTGAAGAATGATTGTTACAGAGACCAGAGGTTTGAGACTGGGTTGCAGAAGGGGTGTTGCATAGAGCAGAGGTTGGAGACTGGGGGAAAAAGGACTGTTGCAGAGAGTAGACTTTGGAGACTGTGGTGCAGAAGGACTGTTACAGAGAGCAGAGGTTGGAGACAGGGGAGCAGAAGGATCTTATAGAGAGCAGAAATTGGAGACTGAGGTACAGAAGGACTCTTGCAGAGATCAGAAGTTGGAGACTGGGCTGCAGTAGGATCATTGCAAAGAGCAGAGGTTTGAGACTGGCATGCAGAAGGCCCACTATAAAGAGCAGAGTTTTGAGACTGGCGTGCAGAATGCCTGTTACAGAGAGGAGAGGTTGGAGACTGGGGTGCAGAAGGACTTTTACAGAGAGCACAGTATGGAGACTGGTTTGCTGAAGGAACGTACAGAGAGCAGAGGTTGGAGACTGAGGTGCACGAGGACTGTTACAGAGAGCAGTGGTTGGAAACTGGGGTGCAGAAGAATCTGGAGAGCAGAGGTTTCAGACTGAGGTGCACGTGGACTGTTACAGAGAGCAGAGGTTTGAGACTGAGGTGTAGAAAAACTTTTACAGAGAGCAGAGTTTAGACACTGAGGAGCAAAAGAACTGTTACAGAAAGCAGAGGTTGGAAATTGGGGTGCAAGAGGACCGTTACAGAGAGCACAGGTTGGAGACTGCCGTATTAAAGGACTGTTACAGAGAGCAGAGTTTGGAGACTGGAGTGCAGAAGGACTGTTATAGAAAGCACAGGTTGGAGACCGAAGTGTAGAAGGATAGATACAGAGAGCAGAGGTTGGAGACTGGGGTTCAGAAGGACTGATTAAAAAAGCAGAGGTTGGAGACTGGGTTGCAGAAGGACCCTTACAGAAAACAGAGTTTGGAGACTACAGTACATAAGGAGTGTTACAGAGAGCAGATGTTGGAGACTGGTAAACAGAAGGAGTGTTACAGAGGACAGACGTTGAAGACTGGGGTGCCGCAGGACCCTTGCAGAAAGCAGAGGTTGGAAACTGCAGTGGAGAAGGAATGTTAGAGAGAGCAGATTTTGGAAACTGGAGACCAGAAAAATCTTACAGAGAGATGATTTTGGAGACTGGCGTGCAGAAGTACTGTTGTAGAAAAAAGACGATAGAGACTGGAGTCCAGAACGATATTTGCAGAGAGCAGAGTTTGGAGACTGGGGTGTAGAAGGACTGTTGCAGAGATCAGATGTTGGAGACTGGGGTGCAAAAGGACTGTTGCAGAGAGAAGAGGTTGGTAACTGGAATGCAAAAGGACTGTTTTAGAAAGCAGAGGTTAGAGACTGAGGTGCAGAAGGACTGTTACAGAGAGCAGCGGTTGGACACTGGGGAGCAGAAGGACTGTTGCCGAAAGCAGAGGTTGGATACTGAGGTGAAGAAGGACTCATAGAGAGAGCAGATGTTGGAGACTGGGGTGCAAAAGGACTGATGCAGAAAGCAGAGATTGGATTATGGGGTGCAGAAAGACCGTTACAAAGAGCAGAGATTAGAGACTGCAGTACAGAAGGACTGTTGCAGAGAGCAGAATTTGGAGATTGGGGTACATAAGGACTGTTGCAGAGAGTAGATGTTGGAGACTGAGGTGCAGAAGTCCTTTTACATAGAGCAGAAGTTGGAGACTGGGCTGCAGAAGGATCGTTGCAAGGAGTAGAGCTTGGAGACAGGACTGCAGAAGGATCTTACAGAGAGAAGAAGTTGGAGACTGAGGTGCAGAAGGAGTGTTGCAGAGATCAGAGGTTGGAGACTGGGGTGCAGAAGGACTGTTACAGAGAGCAGAGGTTGGAGACAGGGGTGCAGAAGGATCTTACAGAGAGCAGAATTTGGAGACTGAGGTACAGAAGGACTCTTGCAGAGATCAGAAGTTGGAGACTGGGGTGCAGTAGGATCATTGCAAAGATCAGAGGTTTGAGACTGGCATGCAGAAGGCCCACTATAGAGAGCAGAGTTTTGAGACTGGCGTGCAGAAGGCCTGTTACAGAGAGCAGAGTTTGGAGACTTGCGTGCAGAATGCCTGTTACAGAGAGGAGAGTTTGGAGACTGGGGTGCAGAAGGACTGTTATAGAGAGCAGAGTTTAGAGACTGGGTTGCTGAAAGATCTTACAGAGAGCAGAGGTTGGAGACTGAGGTGCACGTGGACTGTTACAGAGAGTAGTGGTTGGAGACTGGGTTTCTGAAGGATCTTACAGAGAGCAGAAGTTGGACACTGAGGTGTAGAAAAACTGATACAGAGAGAAGAGTTTATAGACTGAGGTGCAGAAGGACTGTTACTGTAAGCAGAGGTTGGAAATTGGGGTGCAGAAGGACTGTTACAGAGACCAGGATTTGGAGACTGCGGTATAGAAAAACTGTTACAGAGAGCAGAGTTTGGAGACTGGGGTGCAGAAGAAATGTTACAGAGAGAACAGTTTGGAGACTGAGGTCTAGAAGTATATATACAGAGAACAGAGGTTTGAGACTGGGCTTCAGAAGGACTGATACAGAAAGCAGAGTTTGGAGACTGGGTTGCAGAAGGACCGTTACGGCTAGCAGAGGGTGGAGACTGCATTTCAGATGGACTGTTTCAGAGAGCATTTGTTGGAGCCTGGGGAGAAGAAGGACTGTTGCAAAGGACAGAGTTTGGAGACTGGGGTGCCACAGGACACTTGCAGAAAGCAGAGGTTAAAGACTGGGTTGGAAAAGGAATGTTACAGAGTGTAGAGTTTGGAAACTGGAGTGCAGAAGAATCATAGGAAGAGCAGAGTTTGCAGACTGTGGTGCAGAAAGACTGTTGCAGAGAGCAGAGGTTTGAGACTGGGGTGCAAAAAGACGGTTACAGAAAGCACAGGTTTGAGACTGGGGTGCAGAAGGATAGATACAAAGCGCAGAGGTTGGAGAATGGGGTTCAGAATGACTGATATGAAAATTATAGTTTAAAGACTGGGTTGCAGAAGGACCGTTACAGAGAGCAGAGGTTGGAGACTTCGGCACAGAAGGACTGTTACAGAGAGCAGATGTTGGAGACTGGGGAGAAGAAGGACTGTTACAGAGGACAGAGGTTGGACACTGGGGTGCCGCAGGACCTTCGAAGAAAGCAGAGAGTACAGACTGGGATGGAGAAGGAATGTTAGAGACAGCAGATTTTGGACACTGGCGTGCAGAAAGATCTTACAGAGAGCAGAGGTTGGAAACTGTGGTGCAGAAGGCCTGTTGCAGAGAGCACACGTTGGAGCCTGGGTTCCAGAAGGATCATTGCACAGAGCAGAATTTGGAGACTGGAGTTAACAGGACTGTTGCTGAGAGCAGAATTTAAAGAATGGGGTGCAATGGACTGTTGCAGAGAGCAGAGGTTGGAGAATGGGGTGCAGAAGGACTGTTACGGAGAGCAGAGTTTGGAGACTGTGGTGCAGAAGGACGGTTACAGAGAGCAGAGGTTAGAGACTGGGGTGCAGAAAGAAAGTTACAGACAGCAGAGTTTGGAGACTGGGGTGCAGAAGGACTGTTTCAGAGAGCAGAGGTTGTCGACTGTGGTGCAAAAGGACTGTTGCAGCGAGCAGAGGTTTGACACTGGTGTGGAGAAGAATCGTTGCAGAGAGAAGAATTTGGAGACTTGGGTGAGCTGGTCTGTTACAGAGAGCACTGCTTGGAGACTGGGTTGATGAAGGATCTTACATAGAGCAGAGTTTAGAGACTGAGGTGCAGGGAACTGTTACTGAGAGCAGTGGTTGGAGACTGGGGTGCAGAAGGATCGTGCAGAGAGCAGAATTTTCAGACTGAGGTGCAGAAAAACTGTTGCAGAAATCAGAGGTTGGAGACTGGGGTCCAGTAGGATCATTGCAGAGAGCAGAGGTTGGAGACTGGGGTGCAGAAGGCCTGTTACAGTGAGCAGAGTTTGGAGACTGCAGTACAGAAGGACTCTTACACAGAGCAGAGGTTGGAGACTGTTGTGCAGAAGGACGGTTACAGAGTTCAGAGTTTAAAGTCTGGGTTGCAGATGGATCTTACAGAGATCAGAATTGGGAGACTGAGGTTCAGAAGGATATTACAGACAGCAGATGTAGGAGACAGGATGCAGAAGGTTTGTTGCAGACAGCAGAGTTTTTAGACTGAGGTGCAGAAGGACTGTTGAAGAGAGCAGATTTTGGAGACTGGGGTGTAGAAGGACTGTTGCAGAGAGCAGAGGTTGGACACTGGTGTGAAGAAAGACTGTTACAGAGAGCAGAGTTTTGAGACTGGGTTTTAGAAGGATCCTACAGAGAGCAGAGTTTGGAGACTGAAGTGCAGAAGGACTGTTACAGAGAGTAGCGGTTAGACACTGAGGTGCAGTAGGACCCTTCAGAGAAGAGAGTTTGGATACTGAGGTGCAGAAGGATTGTTACAGAGAGAAGAGTTTGGAGAATGGGTGCAGAAGGTCTGTTGCATAGAGCAGAGGTGGGAGACTTGGGTGCAGAAGGACTGTTGTCGAGAGCAGAGGTTGGAGACAGAGGTGCAGAAGGACTATTAGAGAGAGCAGATGTTGGAGACTAGAGTGCAGAAGGACTGATGCAGAAAGCAGAGATTGGATTCTGGGGTGCAGAAAGACAGTTACAGAGAGCAGAAGTTAGAGACTGCAGTACAGAAGGAATGTTGCAGAGAATAGAAGTTCGAGTTTCGTGTGCACAAGGATCGTTGTAGAGAGCAGAGGTTGGAGACTGGGATGCAGAAGGCCTGATACAGAGAGCAGAGTTTGGAGACTGGCTTGCAAAAGGCCTGTTACAGAGAGGAGAGCTTGGATACTCAGGTGCAGAAGGACTGTTATAGAGAGCAGAGTTTAGAGACTGGGTTGCTGAAGGATCTTACAGAGGGCAGAGTTTGGAGACTGAGGTGCAGATGGACTGTTACAGAGAGCAGTGGTTGGAGACTGGGGTGCAGAGTATTGTGTAGAGATCAGAGGATTCAGACTGAAGTTCAGAAGGACGGTTACAGAGAGCAGAGGTTAGAAACTGAGTTGTAGAAGGACTGTTACAGAGAGCAGAGTTTGAAGACTCAGGTGCAGAATGACTGTTACAGGTAGCAGAGTTTGGAAATTGAGGTGCAGAAGGACCGTTAAAAAGAGCATAGGTTGGAGACTGCGGTATAGGACTGTTACCGAGAGCAGAAGTTGGAGACTGGGATGCAGAAGGACTCTTAAAGAGAGAAGAAGTTGGAGACTGGGGTGCAGATGGACTGATACAGAAAGCAGAAATTGGAGTCTGGGGTGCAGAAAGACCGTTACAGAGAGCAGATGTTGGAGACTGCAGTACAGAAGGACTGTTGCAGAGAGCAAAGTTTGGAGACTGGTGTGCAGAAGGACTCTTACAGACAGCACAAGTTGGAGACTGAGGTGCAGCAGGATAGATACAGAGAACAGAGTTTGGAGACGGGGTTAAAATTGACTGATACAGAAAAAAGAGTTTTGAGACTGGGGTGTAGAAGGACTGTTACAGAGAGAAGATCTCGGAGACTGGGGAGATTAATGACTGTTGCAGAGGACAGAGGTTGGAGACTGGGGTGGAGATGGAATGTTACAGAGAGCAGAGTTTGGAAACTGGAGTTCAGAAGGATCTTAAAAAAAAACAGAGTTGGAGACTGTGGTGCAGAAGGACTGTTGCAGAAAGCAGACATTGGATATTGGGGTCCAGAATGATCGTTGCAGAGAGCAGAGTTTGGAGTCTAGGGTGCAGAAGGACTGTTGCAAAGAGCAGATGTTGGAGACTGGGGTGGAAAAGGAGAGTTGCAGAGAGCAGCGTTTGGAGACTGGGGTGCAAAAGGACTGTAACAGAGAGTAGAGGTTGGAGACTGGGGTTCACATGGATCGTACAGAGAGCAGAGTTTGGAGACTGGGGTGCAAAAGGACTGTTGCAGAGAGAAGATGTTGTAGACTTGGGTGGAGAAGCATCGTTGCAGAGAGAAGAGGTTGGAGACTGGGGTGCAGAAGGCCTTTTACAGAGAGCAGAGTTTGGAGACTTGGTTGCAGAAGTCCTGTTACAGAGAGCAGAGGTTGGAGACTGTTGTTCAGAAAGACTGTTACAGAATACAGAGTTTGAAGACTGTGTTGCAGAAGGATTATAAAGAGAGCAGAGTTGGGAGAATAAGGTGAAGAAGGACTGTTACAGAGAGCAGAAATAAAAGACTGGGGTGCAGAAGGGTAGTTGCAGAGAGCAGAGTTTTCAAATTGAGGTGCAGAAGAAATGTTGCAGAGAGCAGATGTTGGAGACTGGGGTACAGAAGGTCTGTTGCAGAGAGCAGATGTTGGTAACTAGGGTGCAGAAAGACTGTTGTAGAGAGCAGAGGTTGGAGACTGGGGTGCCGAAGAACTATTGCAGAGAGCAGAGGTTGGAGACTGAGGTACCGAAGTCCTCTTACAGAGAGCAGAGGTTGGAGTCTTGGGTACAGATGGACTTTTAAAGAGAGCAGAATTTGGGTATGGGGGTGTAGAAGGATCTTACAGAGAGCCGAATTTGGAGACTGAGGTGCAGAGGACTGTTGCAGAGATCAGAGTTTTGAGACTGGGGTTCAGTAGGATCATTGTAGAGAGCAGAGGTTTGAGACTGGGGTGCAGAAGAATCGTGCAGAGAGCAAGGTGTCAGACTGAGGTGCTGAAAGACTGTTACAGAGAGCAGAGGTTGGAGACTGAGGTGTAGAAAGACTGTTACAGAGATCAGAGTTTGGAGACTGAGGTGCAGAAGGACTGTTACAGAAAGCAGATGTTGTAAATTGGGGTGCAGAAGGACTGTTATACAGACCAGAGTTTGGACACTGCGGTATAGAAAAAGTGTTATGGAGAGCAGAGGTTGGAGACTGGGTTGCAGTTTGACTGTTACAGAGAGAAGTGGTTGAAGATTGGGGTGCTGAAGGATCGTGCAGAGAGCAGAAGTGTCAGACTGAGGTTCCAAAGAACTGTTACAGAGAGCAGAGGTTCGAGATTGAGGTGTAGAAAAACTGTTAGAGAGAGCAGAGTTTGGATACTGAGGTGCAGAAGGACTGTTACAGAGAGCACAGTTTGGAGACTGCTGTGCAGAAGGACTGTTACAGGAGAAGATGTTAGAGACTGGGGAGCAGAAGGACTGTTTAAGAAGACAGAGCTTGGAAACTGGGGTTCTGCAGGACACTTGCAGAAAGCAGAGATTAAAAACTGGGGTTGAGAAGGAATGTTACAGAAAGCAGAGTTTAGAATCTGGAGTGCAGAAAGATCTTACAGAGAGCAGAGGTTGGAGACTTTGGTGCAGAAGGACTGTTAATGAGAGCAGAGTTTAAAGACTGCCGTGCAGAAGGACTGTTGCAGAGAGTAGAGGTCTGAGACTGGGGTGGAGAAGGACTGTTGCAGAGAGCAGAGGTTGTAGACTGGAGTGCAGAAGGACTGTTGCAGAGAGCAGAGGTTGGAGACTGAGGTGCAGAAGTCCTGTTACAAAGAGCAGAGATTGGAGACTGAGGTGCAGGAGGATTGTTACAGAGAACAGAATTTTAAGACTGGGGGGTAGAAGGACTGTTGCAGAAAGCAGAGGTTGAAGACTGGGGTGCAGTAGGATCATTGCAGAGAGCACTGTTTCAGAGAGCAGAGATTTGAGACTGGGGTGCAGAAGGACTTTTCCGAGAGCAGAGGTTGGAGACTGAGTTGAGGAAAAACTGATAAGAAAGCAGAGATTAGAGTCTGTGGTTCAGAAAGACCTTTACAGAGAGAAGAAGTTGGAGACTGCAGTACAGAAAGTCTGTTGCAGAGAGCAGTGTTTGGAGACTGAGGTGCAGAAGGACTGTTGCAGAGAGCAGAGATTAAAGACTGAGGTGCAGAAGTTCTTTTACATCGAGAAGAGTTTGGAGACTGGGGTGCAGAAGGATCGTTTCAAGGAGCAGAGCCTGGAGACAGGGGTGCAGAAGGATCTTACAGAGAGCAGAAGTTGGAGACTGAGGTGCAGAACGACTGTTGCAGAAATCAGAGGTTGGAGACTGGGGTGCAGTAGGATCATTGCAGAGAGCAGTTGTTGGAGACTGGGGTGCAGAAATATCGTTGCAGAGAGCAGAGTTAGGAGACTGGCATTCAGAAGGCCTGTTACAGAGAGGAGAGGTTGGAGACTAGGTGCAGAAGGACTGTTACAAAGAGCAGAGTTTGAAGACTGGGTTGCTGTAGGATCTTACAGAGAGCTTCAGGAGGACTGTTGCAGAGAGCAGATGTTAGAGATTGGGGTGCAGAAGGACTTTTGCAGAAAGCAGAGGTTGGAGACTGCGGTGCAGAAGTATAGTTAAAAAGAGCAGAGGATGGAGACTAGGGTGCCTAAGGACCTTTACACAGAGCAGACTTTGGAGACTGCGGGAAAGAAGGACTGTTACAGAGAGCAGAGGTTAGAGACTGTGGTAAAGAACGAGTGTTACAGAGAGCAGAGGTTGGAGACTATGGAGCAGAAGAACAGTTAGAGAGCGAAGAGATTGGAGACTGGGGAAATATTACAGAGAGCAGAGTTGTAAAACTGGGGTGCAGAAGGATCTTACAGAGAGCAGAGGTTGGAGACTTAGGTGCAGAAAGACTTTTACAAAAAGTAGATTTTAAAGACTGGGGTGCACATGGATCGTTGCAGAGAGCAGAGTTGTCTGACTGAGGTGCAGAAGAACTGTTGTAGGGAGCAGATTTTGGAGACTGGGTTGCAGTACATAAAGACAGACAGCAGTGTTTAAAGACTAGGGTAAAGAAGGACTGTTGCAGAGAGCAGATGTTGGAGACTTTGGTTCAAAAGGACTGTTGCAGAGAGCAGAGGTTGAGAACTGAGGTGAGGAAGGATCCTTGCATAGAGAAGAGGTTGGAGACTGGGGTGCAGTAGGCCTGTTACAGAGAGCAGAGAATCGAGACTGGGGTGCAGAAGGACTGTTACAGATAGCACAATTTCGAGACTGGGTTGCAGAAGGATCTTACAGAGAACATTTTGGAAACTGAGGTTCAGAAGGACTGTTACAGAGAGAAAAGTTTGGAAACTCGGGTGCAGAAGGATTTTTGCAGAGAGCAGAGTTTTCAGACTGAGGTGCAGAAGGACTGTTATAGAGAGCAGATGTAGGATCCTGGGGTGCAGAAGGACTGTTGCAGTGAGCAGAGTTTGGCGACTAGGGTGCAGAAGGCCTGTTACAGAGAGCAGAGGTTGGAGATTGGGGTGCAGAAGGACTGTTACAGATAGCACAGTTTGAAGACTGGGGTGCAGAAGGATCCTTGCAGAGAGCAGAGGTTTCAGAATGAGATGCTGAAGGACTTTAACAGAGAGCAGGGTTTGGAGTCTGAGATGTAGAACGACTGTTACAGAAACTAGAGGTTGGCAATTGGTGAGCAGAAGGACCATTACAAAGAGAAGAGGTTGGAGACTGCGATACAAAAGGACTGTTACAGAGAGCAGAGTTTGGAGAATGGGTAGAAGTAGGATCGTTGCAGAGAGCAGATGTTTGAGGCTGGGTTGCAGAAGTTCCATTACAGAGAGCAGAGGTTGGAGATTGTGGTGCAGAAGACCTGCACAGAGAGCAGAGGTTGGAGACTGGGGTGCAGAAGGATTGTTACAGAGAGCAGAGTTTGGAGACTCAGGTGCAGAAGGACTGTTACAGAGAGCAGAGGTTCGAGACTCGGGTGCAGAAGAACTTTTACAGAGAGCAGGGTTTGGAGACTGGGGTTCATAAGGCCTGTTACAGAGAGCAGATGTTGGTTACTGAGGTACAGAAGGACTGTTATAGAGGGCAGAGGTTGGAGACTGAGGTACAGAAAGATTGGTACAGAGAGCAGAGGTTGGAGACTGAGGTGCAGAAGGACTGTTACAGAGAGCAGATGTTGGAGACTGGGGTACAGAAAGATCATTGCAGAGAGCAGAGGGTGGATACTGAGGTGCAGAAGGATTATTGCAGAGAGCAGAGGTTGGAGAATGGGGTGCAGAAGGATCTTTACAGAGAGCAGAGGTTGGAGACTGGGGTCAGAAGGACAGTTACAGATACCACAGTTTGGAGACTAGGGTGCAGCAGGATCGTTGCAGAGAGCAGAGGTTGGAAACTGAGGTGCAGAAGGATCGTTTCAGAGAGCAGAGGTTGGAGACTCAGGGGCAGAAGGATCGTTACAGAGAGCAGAGGTTGTAGACTGGGGTGCCGAATGACAGTTACAGATAGCACAGTTTTGAGATCTGAGTGTAGAAGAAATGTTGCAGAGAGCAGAGGTTGGAGACAGGGGTGCAGAAGAACTGTTGTAGAGAGTAGAGGTTGGAGATATAGGTGCAGAAGGACGGATACAGAGAGCAGAGATTGGAGACTGGACTGCAGAAGGACCATTACAGACAGTAGAGTTTGGAGACTGCAGTACAGAATAACTTTTACAGAGAGCACAGGTTGGATACCGGGGTGCAGAACGACTGTTGCAGAGAACAGAGTTTGGAGACTGCCGTGCAGAAGAGTCTTACAGAGAGTAGAGGTTGGAGACTGCGTTGCAGTTGGACTGTTGCACAGAGCAGAGGTTGGATACTGGCGTGCAGAAGAACTGTTACAGAGAGCAGAATTTGGAGACTGCGGTGCAGATGGATCTTACAGAGCGTAGAGGTTGGAGACCTCGGTGCAGAAGGACTGTAGCAGAGAGCAGAGTTTGAAGACTGGGGTACAAAAGGACTCTTACAGGGAGCAGAGGTTGGAGACTGAGGTGCAGAAGGATCTTACAGAGAACAGTGGTTGGAGACTGGGGTGCAGTAGGACTGTTGCAGAGAGCAGAGGTTGGAGACTGGGTTGTAGAAGGACTGTTACAGATAGCACAGTTTCGAGACAGGGTTGCAGAAGGATCTTACAGAGAGCCTTTTGGGGACAGAGGTGCAGAAGGAGTGTTACAAAAGCAGAGGTTACAGACTGGGGTGGAGAAGAATTGTTGCAGAGAGCAGCGTTTTTAGACTGAGGTACAGAAGGATAGTTACAGAGAGCACAGTTTGGAGACCTGGTTGTAGAAAAAATGTGGCAGAGAGCAAATGTTTGATGCAGGGGTGCAGAAGGACTGTTACAGAGAGCAGAGTATGTAGACTGATTTGCAGAATAATCGTTGCAGAGAGCATAGGTGGAGACTGGGCTGCAGAAGAATCATTATAGAGAGCAGAGGTGGGAGACTGGTGTTCACAAGGACTGTTACAGAGAGCACAGGTTGGAGACTTGGGTGCAGAAGGAATGTTGCAGAAAGCAGAGGTTGGAGACTGGGGTGCAGAAGGACTGTTGCAAAGAGCAGAATTTGGAGACTGAGATGCAGAAGGACTGTTACACAGAGAAGACTTTGGAGACTAAGGTGAAGAATTATGATACAGAAAGCTGAGATGGGAGACTGGGGTGCAGAAGGACCATTACAGAGAGCAGAGGTTGGAGACTGGGGGGCAGAAGGCCTGCTACAGAGAGCAGAGGTTTGAGACTGGGTTGCAAAAGGATTGTTGCAGGGAGCAGAGGTTGGAGCCTGGGGTGAAGAATGACTGTTACAGAGATCAGAGTTTGGAGATTGGTGTGCAGAAGGATCTTACAGAGAGCAGAGCCTAAAGAGTGGGGTGCAGACGAACTGGTGCACAGAGAAGAGGTTGCAGACTGGTGTGCAGAAGGATTGTTACAGAGAGCAGAGTTTGGAGACTGAGGTGCAGAAGAAATGTAACCGAGAGCAATGGTTCGAGACTGGGGTGCAGAAGGATTTTTCCAGGGAAAAGAGGTTGTAGACTGACATGCTGAAGTACTCTAGTAGACAACAGAGGATGGAGAATGGGGTGCAGAATGACCGTTACAGAGAGCAGATGTTGGAGACTGAGGTTCAGAAGGATTGTTACAGAGAGCAAAGTTTGGGGACTCAGGTGAAGAAGGACTGTTTTGGAGATCGGAGTTTGGAGACTGGGGTGCAGAAGGATCTTTCATAGAGCAGATGTTAAAGACTGCGGTTCAGAAGAACTGTTGCACAGAGAAGAAGTTTGAGACTGGGGTGCAGAAGGACTGTTACAAAGAGCAGAGTTTGGAGACAGGGTTGCAGAAGGATCTTACAGAGAGCAGAGGTTGGAGACTGAGGTGGAACAGGACTGTTACAGAGAGCAGAGTTTGGAGACTGGGGTGAAGAAAAATCGTTGCAGAGAACCGAGTTTTCAGACTGAGGTGCAGAGGGACTGTTGAAAATTACAGAGGTTGGAGACTGGGGTGCAAAAGGACTGTTGCAGAGAGCAGAATTTGGAGTGTGAGGTGCAGAAGGACTGTTACAGAGAGCAGAGGTTAGAGACTGTGGTTCAGAAAGACTTATACAGAAAGCAGAGGTTTGAGACTAGGGTGCAGAAGGACCGTTGCAGAGAGCAGAGTTCGGAGACTGCAATACAGGAGGACTCTTACAGAGAGTAGAGGTTGGAGAATGGTTTATAGACGAATTGTTTCAGAGTGCAGATGTTGGAGACTGTGGTTCAGAAGAACTGTTGCAGACAGCAGAGTTTGGAGACTGGGATGCAGAAGAACTGTAGCAGAGAGAAGACGTTGAAGACTGAGGTGCAGAAAGAATGTTACAGAGAGCAAAGGTTGGAGACTGGGGTGCAGAATTACTGATAAAGAAAGCAGAAATTGAGACTGGGGTGCAGAAAGACCGTTACAGAGAGCAGAGGTTGGAGACTGTGTTACAGAAGGACTGTTGCAGAGACCAGAATTTAGAGAATGGGGTGCAGAAGGACTGTTACAGAGAGAAGAGGTTTAGAGAATGGGGTTCACAAGTAAGGTTGCAGAGTTCAGAGGATGGAGACAGAGGTGCAGAAGGACCGTTACAGAGAGCAAATGTTGGACACTGGGGTGCATAAAGATCGTTGCAGAGAGCAGAGGTTGCATACAGGGGTGCAGAACAACGGTTGCAGAGAGAAAAGGTTGGAGACGGATGTGCAGAAAAATAGTTACAGAGAGTAGAGTTTGAAGACTGGGGTGCAGAAGGATCGTTGAAGAGAGCAGAAGTTGGATGCTGAGTTGC
>NW_027524616.1:0-30127 GCF_052094955.1 Ictidomys tridecemlineatus
AGTACACCAAGCCCACTTGGCTCCTCAAATTTCGTTCTTCTAGGTTAAACCTGTTCGTTGGCAGTAACCGGTTTTCATTTTGAGGTTTCACTCTGTTTTCTCCTATAGGGATACATGTATTTGGAACTCTAAATCAAACACGGTTTGTGCTAGCTCTTTGAAACTTGACACAATAAAGCAGTTTCAAGTTCTATCTCTATGGTTTGTTTGCTGTTGATGTAGCCCTAAGCAGAGACTGGCGAGAATCACTTTCATAGAAAGGGCCTGCCAAGCTTCCAACAAACTACGAGTTGCCTGAAATCTCAGCAAACACTTTTTCACCCAATCTTGATGATACTTTCAGGAAATTGATCAGTACACCAAGCCCACTTGGCTCGCCAAATTTCGTTCTTTCTAGGTAAACCGTTCGTTGGCAGTAACCGGTTTCATTTTGAGGTTTCACTCTGTTTCTCCTATAGGGATACATGTATTTGGAACTCTAAATCAAACACGGTTTGTGCTAGCTCTTTGAAACTTGACACAATAAAGAAGTTTCAAGTTCTATCTCTATGGTTTGTTTGCTGTTGATGTAGCCCTAAGCAGAGACTGGCGAGAATCACTTTCATGGAAAGGGCCTGCCAAGCTTTTAAAAAACTACGAGTTGCCTGAAATCTCAGCAAACACTTTTTCACCCAATCTTGATGATACTTTCAGGTAATGATCAGTACACCAAGCCCACTTGGCTCGCCAATTTCGTTCTTCTAGGTTAAACCGTTCGTTGGCAGTAACCGGTTTCATTTTGAGGTTTCACTCTGTTTTCTCCTATAGGGATACATGTATTTGGAACTCTAAATCAAACACGGTTTGTGCTAGCTCTTTGAAACTTGACACAATAAAGCAGTTTCAAGTTCTATCTCTATGGTTTGTTTGCTGTTGATGTAGCCCTAAGCAGAGACTAGCGAGAATCACTTTCATGGAAAGGGCCTGCCAAGCTTCCACAAAACTACGAGTTGCCTGAAATCTCAGCAAACACTTTTTCACCCAATCTTGATGATACTTTCAGGTAATGATCAGTACACCAAGCCCACTTGGCTCGCCAAATTTCGTTCTTCTAGGTTAAACCGTTCTTTGGCAGTAACCGGTTTCATTTTGAGGTTTCACTCTGTTTTCTCCTATAGGGATACATGTATTTGGAACTCTAAATCAAACACGGTTTGTGCTAGCTCTTTGAAACTTGACACAATAAAGCAGTTTCAAGTTCTATCTCTATGGTTTGTTTGCTGTTGATGTAGCCCTAAGCAGAGACTGGCGAGAATCACTTTCATGGAAAGGGCCTGCCAAGCTTCCACAAAACTACGAGTTGCCTGAAATCTCAGCAAACACTTTTTCACCCAATCTTGATGATACTTTCAGGAATGATCAGTACACCAAGCCCAATTGGCTCGCCAAATTTCGTTCTTCTAGGTTAAACCGTTCGTTGGCAGTAACCGGTTTCATTTTGCGGTTTCACTCTGTTTTCTCCTATAGGGATACATGTATTTGGAACTCTAAATCAAACACGGTTTGTGCTAGCTCTTTGAAACTTGACACAATGAAGCAGTTTCAAGTTCTATCTCTATGGTTTGTTTGCTGTTGATGTAGCCCTAAGCAGAGACTGGTGAGAATCACTTTCATGGAAAGGGCCTGCCAAGCTTCCAAAAAACTACGAGTTGCCTGAAATCTCAGCAAACACTTTTTCACCCCAATCTTGATGATACTTTCAGGTAATGATCAGTACACCAAGCCCACTTGGCTCGCCAAATTTCGTTCTTCTAGGTTAAACCGTTCCTTGGCAGTAACCGGTTTCATTTTGAGGTTTCACTCTGTTTTCTCCTATAGGGATTCATGTATTTGGAACTCTAAATCAAACACGGTTTGTGCCAGCTCTTTGAAACTTGACACAATAAAGCAGTTTCAAGTTCTGTCTCTATGGTTTGTTTGCTGTTGATGTAGCCCCTAAGCAGAGATTGGCGAGAATCACATTAATGGAAAGGGCCTGCCAAGCTTCCAAAAAACTACGAGTTGCCTGAAATCTCAGCAAACACTTTTTCACCCAATCTTGATGATACTTTCAGGTAATGATCAGTACACCAAGCCCACTTGGCTCGCCAAATTTGGTTCTTCTAGGTTAAACCGTTCCTTGCAGTAACCGGTTTCATTTTGAGGTTTCACTCTGTTTTCTCCTATAGGGATACATGTATTTGGAACTCTAAATCAAACACGGTTTGTGCTAGCTCTTTGAAACTTGACACAATAAAGCAGTTTCAAGTTCTATCTCCATGGTTTGTTTGCTTTTGATGTAGCCCTAAGCAGAGACTGGCGAGAATCACTTTCATGGAAAGGGCCTGCCAAGCTTCCACAAAACTACGAGTTGCCTGAAATCTCAGCAAACACTTTTTCACCCAATCTTGATGATACTTTCATGTAATGATCAGTACACCAAGCCCACTTGGCTCGCCAAATTTCGTTCTTCTAGGTTAAACCGTTCATTGGCAGTAACCGGTTTCATTTTGAGGTTTCACTCTGTTTTCTCCTATAGGGATACATGTATTTGGAACTCTAAATCAAACACGGTTTCTGCTAGCTCTTTGAAACTTGACACAGTAAAGCAGTTTCAAGTTCTATCTCTATGGTTTGTTTGCTGTTGATGTAGCCCTAAGCAGAGACTGGTGAGAATCACTTTCATGGAAAGGGCCTGCCAAGCTTCCAAAAAACTACGAGTTGCCTGAAATCTCAGCAAACACTTTTTCACCCAATCTTGATGATACTTTCAGGTAATGATCAGTACACCAAGCCCACTTGGCTCGCCAAATTTCGTTCTTCTAGGTTAAACCGTTCCTTGGCAGTAACCGGTTTCATTTTGAGGTTTCACTCTGTTTTCTCCTATAGGGATACATGTATTTGGAACTCTAAATCAAACACGGTTTGTGCTAGCTCTTTGAAACTTGACACAATAAAGCAGTTTCAAGTTCTATCTCTATGGTTTGTTTGCTGTTGATGTAGCCCTAAGCAGAGACTGGCGAGAATCACTTTCATGGAAAGGGCCTGCCAAGCTTCCAAAAAACTACGAGTTGCCTGAAATCTCAGCAAACACTTTTTCACCCAATCTTGATGATACTTTCAGGAAATGATCAGTACACCAAGCCCACTTGGCTCGACAAATTTCGTTCTTCTAGGTTAAACCGTTCGTTGGCAGTAACCGGTTTCATTTTGAGGTTTCACTCTGTTTTCTCCTATAGGGATACATGTATTTGGAACTCTAAATCAAACACGGTTTGTGCTAGCTCTTTGAAACTTGACACAATAAAGGAGTTTCAATTCTATCTCTATGGTTTTGTTTGCTGTTGATGTAGCCCTAAGCAGAGACTGGCGAGAATCACTTTCATGGAAAGGGCCTGCCAAGCTTCCAAAAAACTACGAGTTGCCTGAAATCTCAGCAAACACTTTTTCACCCAATCTTGATGATACTTTCAGGTAATGATCAGTACACCAAGCCCATCTTGGCTCGCCAAATTTCGTTCTTCAGGTTTAAACCGTTCGTTGGCAGTAACCGGTTTCATTTTGACGTTTCACTCTGTTTTCTCCTATAGGGATACATGTATTTGGAACTCTAAATCAAACACGGTTTGTGCTAGCTCTTTGAAACTTGACACAATAAAGCAGTTTCAAGTTCTATCTCTATGGTTTGTTTGCTGTTGATGTAGCCCTAAGCAGAGACTGGCGAGAATCACTTTCATGGAAAGGGCCTGCCAAGCTTCCTACAAAACTACGAGTTGCCTGAAATCTCAGCAAACACTTTTTCACCCAATCTTGATGATACTTTCAGGAATGATCAGTACACCAAGCCCACTTGGCTCGCCAAATTTCGTTCTTCTAGGTTAAACCGTTCGTTGGCAGTAACCGGTTTCATTTTGAGGTTTCACTCTGTTTTCTCCTATAGGGATACATGTATTTGGAACTCTAAATCAAACACGGTTTGTGCCAGCTCTTTGAAACTTGACACAATAAAGCAGTTTCAAGTTCTGTCTCTATGGTTTGTTTGCTGTTGATGTAGCCCTAAGCAGAGACTGGCGAGAATCACTTTCATGGAAAGGGCCTGCCAAGCTTCCACAAAACTACGAGTTGCCTGAAATCTCAGCAAACACTTTTCACCCAATCTTGATGATACTTTCAGGTAATGATCAGTACACCAAGCCCACTTGGCTCGCCAAATTTCGTTCTTCTAGGTTAAACCGTTCGTTGGCAGTAACCGGTTTCATTTTGAGGTTTCACTCTGTTTTCTCCTATAGGGATACATGTATTTGGATCTCTAAATCAAACACGGCTTGTGCTAGCTCTTTGAAACTTGACACAATAAAGCAGTTTCAAGTTCTATCTCTATGGTTTGTTTGCTGTTGATGTAACCCTAAGCAGAGACTGGCGAGAATCACTTTCATGGAAAGGGCCTGCCAAGCTTCCAAAAAACTACGATTGCCTGAAATCTCAGCAAACACTTTTTCACCCAATCTTGATGATACTTTCAGGTAATGATCAGTACACCAAGCCCACTTGGCTCGCCAAATTTGGTTCTTCTAGGTTAAACCGTTCGTTGGCAGTAACCGGTTTCATTTTGAGGTTTCACTCTGTTTTCTCCTATAGGATACATGTATTTGGAACTCTAAATCAAACACGGTTTGTGCTAGCTCTTTGAAACTTGACACAATAAAGCAGTTTCAAGTTCTTTCTCTATGGTTTGTTTGCTTTTGATGTAGCCCTAAGCAGAGAATGGCGAGAATCACTTTCATGGAAAGGGCCTGCCAAGCTTCCAAAAAACTACGGTTGCCTGAAATCTCAGCAAACACTTTTTCACCCAATCTTGATGATACTTTCAGGTAATGATCAGGACACCAAGCCCACTTGGCTCGCCAAATTTCGTTCTTCTAGGTTAAACCATTCGTTGGCAGTAACCGGTTTCATTTTGAGGTTTCACTCTGTTTTCTCCTATAGGGATACATGTATTTGGAACTCTAAATCAAACACGGTTTGTGCTAGCTCTTTGAAACTTGACACAATAAAGCAGTTTCAAGTTCTATCTCCATGGTTTGTTTGCTTTTGATGTAGCCCTAAGCAGAGACTGGCGAGAATCACTTTCATGGAAAGGGCCTGCCAAGCTTCCAAAAAACTACGAGTTGCCTGAAATCTCAGCAAACACTTTTTCACCCAATCTTGATGATACTTCAGTAATGATCAGTACACCAAGCCCACTTTGGCTCGCCAAATTTCGTTCTTCTAGGTTAAACCGTTCGTTGGCAGTAACCGGTTTCATTTTGAGGTTTCACTCTGTTTTCTCCTATAGGGATACATGTATTTTGGAACTCTAAATCAAACACGGTTTTGTGCTAGCTCTTTGAAACTTGACACAGTAAAGCAGTTTCAAGTTCTATCTCTATGGTTTGTGTGCTGTTGATGTAGCCCTAAGCAGAGACTGGTGAGAATCACTTTCATGGAAAGGGCCTGCCAAGCTTCCAAAAAACTACGAGTTGCCTGAAATCTCAGCAAACACTTTTTCACCCAATCTTGATGATACTTTCAGGTAATGATCAGTACACCAAGCCCACTTGGCTCGCCAAATTTCGTTCTTCTAGGTTAAACCGTTCGTTGGCAGTAACCGGTTTCATTTTGAGGTTTCACTCTGTTTTTCTCCTATAGGGAATACAAGTATTTGGAACTCTAAATCAAACACGGTTTGTGCTAGCTCTTTGAAACTTGACACAATAAAGCAGTTTCAAGTTCTATCTCTATGGTTTGTTGCTGTTGATTAGCCCTAAGCAGAGACTGGCGAGAATCACTTTCATGGAAAGGGCCTGCCAAGCTTCCAAAAAACTACGAGTTGCCTGAAATCTCAGCAAACACTTTTTCACCCAATCTTGATGATACTTTCAGGAAATGATCAGTACACCAAGCCCACTTGGCTCGACAAATTTCGTTCTTCTAGGTTAAACCGTTCGTTGGCAGTAACCGGTTTCATTTTGAGGTTTCACTCTGTTTTCTCCTATAGGGATACATGTATTTGGAACTCTAAATCAAACACGGTTTGTGCTAGCTCTTTGAAACTTGACACAATAAAGGAGTTTCAAGTTCTATCTCTATGGTTTGTTTGCTGTTGATGTAGCCCTAAGCAGAGACTGGCGAGAATCACTTTCATGGAAAGGGCCTGCCAAGCTTCCAAAAAACTACGAGTTGCCTGAAATCTCAGCAAATACTTTTTCACACCCAATCTTGATGATACTTTCAGGTAATGATCAGTACACCAAGCCCACTTGGCTCGCCAAATTTCGTTCTTCTAGGTTAAACCGTTCGTTGGCAGTAACCGGTTTCATTTTGAGGTTTCACTCTGTTTTCTCCTATAGGGATACATGTATTTGGAACTCTAAATCAAACACGGTTTGTGCTAGCTCTTTGAAACTTGACACAATAAAGCAGTTTCAAGTTCTATCTCCATGGTTTGTTTGCTTTTGATGTAGCCCTAAGCAGAGACTGGCGAGAATCACTTTCATGGAAAGGGCCTGCCAAGCTTCCACAAAAACTACGAGTTGCCTGAAATCTCAGCAAACACTTTTTCACCCAATCTTGATGATACTTTCAGGTAATGATCAGTACACCAAGCCCACTTGGCTCGCCAAATTTCGTTCTTCTAGGTTAAACCGTTCGATGGCAGTAACCGGTTTCATTTTGAGGTTTCACTCTGTTTTCTCCTATAGGGATACATGTATTTGGAACTCTAAATCAAACACGGTTTGTGCTAGCTTCTTTGAAACTTGACACAGTAAAGCAGTTTCAAGTTCTATCTCTATGGTTTGTTTGCTGTTGATGTAGCCCTAAGCAGAGACTGGTGAGAATCACTTTCATGGAAAGGGCCTGCCAAGCTTCCAAAAAACTACGAGTTGCCTGAAATCTCAGCAACCACTTTTTCACCCAATCTTGATTGATACTTTCAGGTAATGATCAGTACACCAAGCCCACTTGGCTCGCCAAATTTCGTTCTTCTAGGTTAAACCGTTCGTTGGCAGTAACCGGTTTCATTTTGAGGTTTCACTCTGTTTTCTCCTATAGGGATACATGTATTTGGAACTCTAAATCAAACACGGTTTGTGCTAGCTCTTTGAAACTTGACACAATAAAGCAGTTTCAAGTTCTATCTCTATGGTTTGTTTGCTGTTGATGTAGCCCTAAGCAGAGACTGGCGAGAATCACTTGAAAGGGCCTGCCAAGCTTCCAAAAAACTACGAGTTGCCTGAAATCTCAGCAAACACTTTTTCACCCAATCTTGATGATACTTTCAGGAAATGATCAGTACACCAAGCCCACTTGGCTCGCCAAATTTCGTTCTTCTAGGTTAAACCGTTCGTTGGCAGTAACCGGTTTCATTTTGAGGTTTCACTCTGTTTTCTCCTATAGGGATACATGTATTTGGAACTCTAAATCAAACACGGTTTGTGCTAGCTCTTTGAAACTTGACACAATAAAGGAGTTTCAAGTTCTATCTCTATGGTTTGTTTGCTGTTGATGTAGCCCTAAGCAGAGACTGGCGAGAATCACTTTCATGGAAAGGGCCTGCCAAGCTTCCAAAAAACTACGAGTTGCCTGAAATCTCAGCAAACACTTTTTCACCCAATCTTGATGATACTTTCAGGTAATGATCAGTACACCAAGCCCACTTGGCTCGCCAAATTTCGTTCTTCTAGGTTAAACCGTTCGTTGGCAGTAACCGGTTTCATTTTGAGGTTTCACTCTGTTTTCTCCTATAGGGATACATGTATTTGGAACTCTAAATCAAACACGGTTTGTGCTAGCTCTTTGAAACTTGACACAATAAAGCAGTTTCAAGTTCTATCTCTATGGTTTGTTTGCTGTTGATGTAGCCCTAAGCAGAGACTGGCGAGAATCACTTTCATGGAAAGGGCCTGCCAAGCTTCCACAAAACTACGAGTTGCCTGAAATCTCAGCAAACACTTTTTCACCCAATCTTGATGATACTTTCAGGAAATGATCAGTACACCAAGCCCACTTGGCTCGCCAAATTTCGTTCTTCTAGGTTAAACCGTTCGTTGGCAGTAACCGGTTTCATTTTGAGGTTTCACTCTGTTTTCTCCTATAGGGATACATGTATTTGGAACTCTAAATCAAACACGGTTTGTGCCAGCTCTTTGAAACTTGACACAATAAAGCAGTTTCAAGTTCTGTCTCTATGGTTTGTTTGCTGTTGATGTAGCCCTAAGCAGAGACTGGCGAGAATCACTTTCATGGAAAGGGCCTGCCAAGCTTCCAAAAAACTACGAGTTGCCTGAAATCTCAGCAAACACTTTTTCACCCAATCTTGATGATACTTTCAGGTAATGATCAGTACACCAAGCCCACTTGGCTCGCCAAATTTCGTTCTTCTAGGTTAAACCGTTCGTTGGCAGTAACCGGTTTCATTTTGAGGTTTCACTCTGTTTTCTCCTATAGGGATACATGTATTTGGAACTCTAAATCAAACACGGTTTGTGCTAGCTCTTTGAAACTTGACACAATAAAGCAGTTTCAAGTTCTATCTCTATGGTTTGTTTGCTGTTGATGTAGCCCTAAGCAGAGACTGGCGAGAATCACTTTCATGGAAAGGGCCTGCCAAGCTTCCACAAAACTACGAGTTGCCTGAAATCTCAGCAAACACTTTTTCACCCAATCTTGATGATACTTTCAGGAAATGATCAGTACACCAAGCCCACTTGGCTCGCCAAATTTCGTTCTTCTAGGTTAAACCGTTCGTTGGCAGTAACCGGTTTCATTTTGAGGTTTCACTCTGTTTTCTCCTATAGGGATACATGTATTTGGAACTCTAAATCAAACACGGTTTGTGCCAGCTCTTTGAAACTTGACACAATAAAGCAGTTTCAAGTTCTGTCTCTATGGTTTGTTTGCTGTTGATGTAGCCCTAAGCAGAGACTGGCGAGAATCACTTTCATGGAAAGGGCCTGCCAAGCTTCCAAAAAACTACGAGTTGCCTGAAATCTCAGCAAACACTTTTTCACCCAATCTTGATGATACTTTCAGGTAATGATCAGTACACCAAGTCCACTTGGCTCGCCAAATTTGGTTCTTCTAGGTTAAACCGTTCGTTGGCAGTAACCGGTTTCATTTTGAGGTTTCACTCTGTTTTCTCCTATAGGGATACATGTATTTGGAACTCTAAATCAAACACGGTTTGTGCTAGCTCTTTGAAACTTGACACAGTAAAGCAGTTTCAAGTTCTATCTCTATGGTTTGTTTGCTGTTGATGTAGCCCTAAGCAGAGACTGGCGAGAATCACTTTCATGGATAGGGCCTGCCAAGCTTCCAAAAAACTACGAGTTGCCTGAAATCTCAGCAAACACTTTTTCACCCAATCTTGATGATACTTGCAGGTAATGATCAGTACACCAAGCCCACTTGGCTCGCCAAATTTCGTTCTTCTAGGTTAAACCGTTCCTTGGCAGTAACCGGTTTCATTTTGAGGTTTCACTCTGTTTTCTCCTATAGGGATACATGTATTTGGAACTCTAAATCAAACACGGTTTGTGCTAGCTCTTTGAAACTTTACACAATAAAGCAGTTTCAAGTTCTATCTCTATGGTTTGTTTGCTTTTGATGTAGCCCTAAGCAGAGAATGGCGAGAATCACTTTCATGGAAAGGGCCTGCCAAGCTTCCAAAAAACTACGAGTTGCCTGAAATCTCAGCAAACACTTTTTCACCCAATCTTGATGATACTTTCAGGTAATGATCAGGACACCAAGCCCACTTGGCTCGCCAAATTTCGTTCTTCTAGGTTAAACCATTCGTTGGCAGTAACCGGTTTCATTTTGAGGTTTCACTCTGTTTTCTCCTATAGGGATACATGTATTTGGAACTCTAAATCAAACACGGTTTGTGCTAGCTCTTTGAAACTTGACACAATAAAGCAGTTTCAAGTTCTATCTCCATGGTTTGTTTGCTTTTGATGTAGCCCTAAGCAGAGACTGGTGAGAATCACTTTCATGGAAAGGGCCTGCCAAGCTTCCAAAAAACTACGAGTTGCCTGAAATCTCAGCAAACACTTTTTCACCCAATCTTGATGATACTTTCAAGAAATGATCAGTACACCAAGCCCACTTGGCTCGCCAAATTTCGTTCTTCTAGGTTAAACCGTTCGTTGGCAGTAACCGGTTTCATTTTGAGGTTTCACTCTGTTTCTCCTATAGGGATACATGTATTTGGAACTCTAAATCAAACACGGTTTGTGCTAGCTCTTTGAAACTTGACACAATAAAGCAGTTTCAAGTTCTATCTCTATGGTTTGTTTGCTGTTGATGTAGCCCTAAGCAGAGACTGGCGAGAATCACTTTCATGGAAAGGGCCTGCCAAGCTTCCAAAAAACTACGAGTTGCCTGAAATCTCAGCAAACACTTTTTCACCCAATCTTGATGATACTTTCAGGAAATGATCAGTACACCAAGCCCACTTGGCTCGCCAAATTTCGTTCTTCTAGGTTAAACCGTTCGTTGGCAGTAACCGGTTTCATTTTGAGGTTTCACTCTGTTTTCTCCTATAGGGATACATGTATTTGGAACTCTAAATCAAACACGGTTTCTGCTAGCTCTTTGAAACTTGACACAGTAAAGCAGTTTCAAGTTCTATCTCTATGGTTTGTTTGCTGTTGATGTAGCCCTAAGCAGAGACTGGTGAGAATCACTTTCATGGAAAGGGCCTGCCAAGCTTCCAAAAAACTACGAGTTGCCTGAAATCTCAGCAAACACTTTTTCACCCAATCTTGATGATACTTTCAGGTAATGATCAGTACACCAAGCCCACTTGGCTCGCCAAATTTCGTTCTTCTAGGTTAAACCGTTCGTTGGCAGTAACCGGTTTCATTTTGAGGTTTCACTCTGTTTTCTCCAATAGGGATACATGTATTTGGAACTCTAAATCAAACACGGTTTGTGCTAGCTCTTTGAAACTTGACACAATAAAGCAGTTTCAAGTTCTATCTCTATGGTTTGTTTGCTGTTGATGTAGCCCTAAGCAGAGACTGGCGAGAATCACTTTCATGGAAAGGGCCTTCCAAGCTTCCAAAAAACTACGAGTTGCCTGAAATCTCAGCAAACACTTTTTCACCCAATCTTGATGATACTTTCAGGTAATGATCAGTACACCAAGCCCACTTGGCTCGCCAAATTTCGTTCTTCTAGGTTAAACCGTTCGTTGGCAGTAACCGGTTTCATTTTGAGGTTTCACTCTGTTTTCTCCTATAGGGATACATGTATTTGGAACTCTAAATCAAACACGGTTTGTGCTAGCTCTTTGAAACTTGAAACAGTAAAGCAGTTTCAAGTTCTATCTCTATGGTTTGTTTGCTGTTGATGTAGCCCTAAGCAGAGACTGGCGAGAATCACTTTCATGGAAAGGGCCTGCCAAGCTTCCAAAAAACTACGAGTTGCCTGAAATCTCAGCAAACACTTTTTCACCCAATCTTGATGATACTTTCAGGTAATGATCAGTACACCAAGCCCACTTGGCTCGCCAAATTTCGTTCTTCTAGGTTAAACCGTTCGTTGGCAGTAACCGGTTTCATTTTGAGGTTTCACTCTGTTTTCTCCTATAGGGATACATGTATTTGGAACTCTAAATCAAACACGGTTTGTGCTAGCTCTTTGAAACTTGACACAATAAAGCAGTTTCAAGTTCTATCTCTATGGTTTGTTTGCTGTTGATGTAGCCCTAAGCAGAGACTGGCGAGAATCACTTTCATGGAAAGGGCCTGCCAAGCTTCCAAAAAACTACGAGTTGCCTGAAATCTCAGCAAACACTTTTTCACCCAATCTTGATGATACTTTCAGGTAATGATCAGTACACCAAGCCCACTTGGCTCGCCAAATTTCGTTCTTCTAGGTTAAACCGTTCGTTGGCAGTAACCGGTTTCATTTTGAGGTTTCACTCTGTTTTCTCCTATAGGGATACATGTATTTGGAACTCTAAATCAAACACGGTTTGTGCTAGCTCTTTGAAACTTGACACAATAAAGCAGTTTCAAGTTCTATCTCTATGGTTTGTTTGCTGTTGATGTAGCCCTAAGCAGAGACTGGCGAGAATCACTTTCATGGAAAGGGCCTGCCAAGCTTTCAAAAAACTACGAGTTGCCTGAAATCTCAGCAAACACTTTTTCACCCAATCTTGATGATACTTTCAGGTAATGATCAGTACACCAAGCCCACTTGGCTCGCCAAATTTCGTTCTTCTAGGTTAAACCGTTCCTTGGCAGTAACCGGTTTCATTTTGAGGTTTCACTCTGTTTTCTCCTATAGGGATTCATGTATTTGGAACTCTAAATCAAACACGGTTTGTGCTAGCTCTTTGAAACTTGACACAATAAAGCAGTTTCAAGGTCTGTCTCTATGGTTTGTTTGCTGTTGATGTAGCCCTAAGCAGAGACTGGCGAGAATCACTTTCATGGAAAGGGCCTGCCAAGCTTCCAAAAAACTACGAGTTGCCTGAAATCTCAGCAAACACTTTTTCACCCAATCTTGATGATACTTTCACGTAATGATCAGTACACCAAGCCCACTTGGCTCGCCAAATTTCGTTCTTCTAGGTTAAGCCGTTCGTTGGCAGTAACCGGTTTCATTTTGAGGTTTCACTCTGTTTTCTCCTATAGGGATACATGTATTTGGAACTCTAAATCAAACACGGTTTGTACTAGCTCTTTGAAACTTGACACAGTAAAGCAGTTTCAAGGTCTATCTCTATGGTTTGTTTGCTGTTGATGTAGCCCTAAGCAGAGACTGGCGAGAATCACTTTCATGGAAAGGGCCTGCCAAGCTTCCAAAAAACTACGAGTTGCCTGAAATCTCAGCAAACACTTTTTCACCCAATCTTGATGATACTTTCAGGTAATGATCAGTACACCAAGCCCACTTGGCTCGCCAAATTTCGTTCTTCTAGGTTAAACCGTTCGTTGGCAGTAACCGGTTTCATTTTGAGGTTTCACTCTGTTTTCTCCTATAGGGATACATGTATTTGGAACTCTAAATCAAACACGGTTTGTGCTAGCTCTTTGAAACTTGACACAGTAAAGCAGTTTCAAGTTCTATCTCTATGGTTTGTTTGCTGTTGATGTAGCCCTAAGCAGAGACTGGCGAGAATCACTTTCATGGAAAGGGCCTGCCAAGCTTCCAAAAAACTACGAGTTGCCTGAAATCTCAGCAAACACTTTTTCACCCAATCTTGATGATACTTTCAGGTAATGATCAGTACACCAAGCCGACTTGGCTCACCAAATTTCGTTCTTCTAGGTTAAACAGTTCCTTGGCAGTAACCGGTTTCATTTTGAGGTTTCACTCTGTTTTCTCCTATAGGGATTCATGTATTTGGAACTCTAAATCAAACACGGTTTGTGCTAGCTCTTTGAAACTTGACACAATAAAGCAGTATCAAGTTCTGTCTCTATGGTTTGTTTGCTGTTGATGTAGCCCTAAGCAGAGACTGGCGAGAATCACTTTCATGGAAAGGGCCTTCCAAGCTTCCAAAAAACTACGAGTTGCCTGAAATCTCAGCAAACACTTTTTCACCCAATCTTGATGATACTTTCAGGTAATGATCAGTACACCAAGCCCACTTGGCTCGCCAAATTTCGTTCTTCTAGGTTAAACCGTTCCTTGGCAGTAACCGGTTTCATTTTGAGGTTTCAATCTGTTTTCTCCTATAGGGATACATGTATTTGAACTCTAAATCAAACACGGTTTGTGCTAGCTCTTTGAAACTTGAAACAGTAAAGCAGTTTCAAGTTCTATCTCTATGGTTTGTTTGCTGTTGATGTAGCCCTAAGCAGAGACTGGCGAGAATCACTTTCATGGAAAGGGCCTGCCAAGCTTCCAAAAAACTACGAGTTGCCTGAAATCTCAGCAAACACTTTTTCACCCAATCTTGATGATACTTTCAGGTAATGATCAGTACACCAAGCCCACTTGGCTCGCCAAATTTCGTTCTTCTAGGTTAAACCGTTCCTTGGCAGTAACCGGTTTCATTTTGAGGTTTCACTCTGTTTTCTCCTATAGGGATTCATGTATTTGGAACTCTAAATCAAACACGGTTTGTACTAGCTCTTTGAAACTTGACACAGTAAAGCAGTTTCAAGGTCTATCTCTATGGTTTGTTTGCTGTTGATGTAGCCCTAAGCAGAGACTGGCGAGAATCACTTTCATGGAAAGGGCCTGCCAAGCTTCCAAAAAACTACGAGTTGCCTGAAATCTCAGCAAACACTTTTTCACCCAATCTTGATGATACTTTCAGGTAATGATCAGTACACCAAGCCCACTTGGCTCGCCAAATTTCGTTCTTCTAGGTTAAACCGTTCGTTGGCAGTAACCGGTTTCATTTTGAGGTTTCACTCTGTTTTCTCCTATAGGGATACATGTATTTGGAACTCGAAATCAAACACGGTTTGTGCTAGCTCTTTGAAACTTGACACAATAAAGCAGTTTCAAGTTCTATCTCTATGGTTTGTTTGCTGTTGATGTAGCCCTAAGCAGAGACTGGCGAGAATCACTTTCATGGAAAGGGCCTGCCAAGCTTCCACAAAACTACGAGTTGCCTGAAATCTCAGCAAACACTTTTTCACCCAATCTTGATGATACTTTCAGGTAATGATCAGTACACCAAGCCCACTTGGCTCGCCAAATTTCGTTCTTCTAGGTTAAACCGTTCGTTGGCAGTAACCGGTTTCATTTTGAGGTTTCACTCTGTTTTCTCCTATAGGGATACATGTATTTGGAACTCTAAATCAAACACGGTTTGTGCTAGCTCTTTGAAACTTGACACAATGAAGCAGTTTCAAGTTCTATCTCTATGGTTTGTTTGCTGTTGATGTAGCCCTAAGCAGAGACTGGTGAGAATCACTTTCATGGAAAGGGCCTGCCAAGCTTCCAAAAAACTACGAGTTGCCTGAAATCTCAGCAAACACTTTTTCACCCAATCTTGATGATACTTTCAGGTAATGATCAGTACACCAAGCCCACTTGGCTCGCCAAATTTCGTTCTTCTAGGTTAAACCGTTCCTTGGCAGTAACCGGTTTCATTTTGAGGTTTCACTCTGTTTTCTCCTATAGGGATTCATGTATTTGGAACTCTAAATCAAACACGGTTTGTGCCAGCTCTTTGAAACTTGACACAATAAAGCAGTTTCAAGTTCTGTCTCTATGGTTTGTTTGCTGTTGATGTAGCCCTAAGCAGAGACTGGCGAGAATCACTTTAATGGAAAGGGCCTGCCAAGCTTCCAAAAAACTACGAGTTGCCTGAAATCTCAGCAAACACTTTTTCACCCAATCTTGATGATACTTTCAGGTAATGATCAGTACACCAAGCCCACTTGGCTCGCCAAATTTGGTTCTTCTAGGTTAAACCGTTCGTTGGCAGTAACCGGTTTCATTTTGAGGTTTCACTCTGTTTTCTCCTATAGGGATACATGTATTTGGAACTCTAAATCAAACACGGTTTGTGCTAGCTCTTTGAAACTTGACACAGTAAAGCAGTTTCAAGTTCTATCTCTATGGTTTGTTTGCTGTTGATGTAGCCCTAAGCAGAGACTGGCGAGAATCACTTTCATGGAAAGGGCCTGCCAAGCTTCCAAAAAACTACGAGTTGCCTGAAATCTCAGCAAACACTTTTTCACCCAATCTTGATGATACTTTCAGGTAATGATCAGTACACCAAGCCCACTTGGCTCGCCAAATTTCGTTCTTCTAGGTTAAACCGTTCGTTGGCAGTAACCGGTTTCATTTTGAGGTTTCACTCTGTTTTCTCCTATAGGGATACATGTATTTGGAACTCTAAATCAAACACGGTTTGTGCTAGCTCTTTGAAACTTGACACAATAAAGCAGTTTCAAGTTCTATCTCTATGGTTTGTTTGCTGTTGATGTAGCCCTAAGCAGAGACTGGCGAGAATCACTTTCATGGAAAGGGCCTGCCAAGCTCCCACAAAACTACGAGTTGCCTGAAATCTCAGCAAACACTTTTTCACCCAATCTTGATGATACTTTCAGGAAATGATCAGTACACCAAGCCCACTTGGCTCGCCAAATTTCGTTCTTCTAGGTTAAACCGTTCGTTGGCAGTAACCGGTTTCATTTTGAGGTTTCACTCTGTTTTCTCCTATAGGGATACATGTATTTGGAACTCTAAATCAAACACGGTTTGTGCCAGCTCTTTGAAACTTGACACAATAAAGCAGTTTCAAGTTCTGTCTCTATGGTTTGTTTGCTGTTGATGTAGCCCTAAGCAGAGACTGGCGAGAATCACTTTCATGGAAAGGGCCTGCCAAGCTTCCAAAAAACTACGAGTTGCCTGAAATCTCAGCAAACACTTTTTCACCCAATCTTGATGATACTTTCAGGTAATGATCAGTACACCAAGTCCACTTGGCTCGCCAAATTTGTTTCTTCTAGGTTAAACCGTTCGTTGGCAGTAACCGGTTTCATTTTGAGGTTTCACTCTGTTTTCTCCTATAGGGATACATGTATTTGGAACTCTAAATCAAACACGGTTTGTGCTAGCTCTTTGAAACTTGACACAGTAAAGCAGTTTCAAGTTCTATCTCTATGGTTTGTTTGCTGTTGATGTAGCCCTAAGCAGAGACTGGCGAGAATCACTTTCATGGATAGGGCCTGCCAAGCTTCCAAAAAACTACGAGTTGCCTGAAATCTCAGCAAACACTTTTTCACCCAATCTTGATGATACTTGCAGGTAATGATCAGTACACCAAGCCCACTTGGCTCGCCAAATTTCGTTCTTCTAGGTTAAACCGTTCCTTGGCAGTAACCGGTTTCATTTTGAGGTTTCACTCTGTTTTCTCCTATAGGGATACATGTATTTGGAACTCTAAATCAAACACGGTTTGTGCTAGCTCTTTGAAACTTTACACAATAAAGCAGTTTCATGTTCTATCTCTATGGTTTGTTTGCTTTTGATGTAGCCCTAAGCAGAGAATGGCGAGAATCACTTTCATGGAAAGGGCCTGCCAAGCTTCAAAAAAACTACGAGTTGCCTGAAATCTCAGCAAACACTTTTTCACCCAATCTTGATGATACTTTCAGGTAATGATCAGGACACCAAGCCCACTTGGCTCGCCAAATTTCGTTCTTCTAGGTTAAACCGTTCGTTGGCAGTAACCGGTTTCATTTTGAGGTTTCACTCTGTTTTCTCCTATAGGGATACATGTATTTGGAACTCTAAATCAAACATGGTTTGTGCTAGCTCTTTGAAACTTGACACAATAAAGCAGTTTCAAGTTCTATCTCCAAGGTTTGTTTGCTTTTGATGTAGCCCTAAGCAGAGACTGGTGAGAATCACTTTCATGGAAAGGGCCTGCCAAGCTTCCAAAAAACTACGAGTTGCCTAAAATCTCAGCAAACACTTTTTCACCCAATCTTGATGATACTTTCAGGAAATGATCAGTACACCAAGCCCACTTGGCTCGCCAAATTTCGTTCTTCTAGGTTAAACCGTTCGTTGGCAGTAACCGGTTTCATTTTGAGGTTTCACTCTGTTTCTCCTATAGGGATACATGTATTTGGAACTCTAAATCAAACACGGTTTGTGCTAGCTCTTTGAAACTTGACACAATAAAGCAGTTTCAAGTTCTATCTCTATGGTTTCTTTGCTGTTGATGTAGCCCTAAGCAGAGACTGGCGAGAATCACTTTCATGGAAAGGGCCTGCCAAGCTTCCAAAAAACTACGAGTTGCCTGAAATCTCAGCAAACACTTTTTCACCCAATCTTGATGATACTTTCAGGAAATGATCAGTACACCAAGCCCACTTGGCTCGCCAAATTTCGTTCTTCTAGGTTAAACCGTTCGTTGGCAGTAACCGGTTTCATTTTGAGGTTTCACTCTGTTTTCTCCTATAGGGATACATGTATTTGGAACTCTAAATCAAACACGGTTTGTGCTAGCTCTTTGATACTTGACACAATAAAGGAATTTCAAGTTCTATCTCTATGATTTGTTTGCTGTTGATGTAGCCCTAAGCAGAGACTGGCGAGAATCACTTTCATGGAAAGGGCCTGCCAAGCTTCCAAAAAACTACGAGTTGCCTGAAATCTCAGCAAACACTTTTTCACCCAATCTTGATGATACTTTCAGGAAATGATCAGTACACCAAGCCCACTTGGCTCGCCAAATTTCGTTCTTCTAGGTTAAACCGTTCGTTGGCAGTAACCGGTTTCATTTTGAGGTTTCACTCTGTTTTCTCCTATAGGGATACATGTATTTGGAACTCTAAATCAAACACGGTTTGTGCTAGCTCTTTGATACTTGACACAATAAAGGAGTTTCAAGTTCTATCTCTATGATTTGTTTGCTGTTGATGTAGCCCTAAGCAGAGACTGGCGAGAATCACTTTCATGGAAAGGGCCTGCCAAGCTTCCAAAAAACTACGAGTTGCCTGAAATCTCAGCAAACACTTTTTCACCCAATCTTGATGATACTTTCAGGTAATGGTCAGTACACCAAGCCCACTTGGCTCGCCAAATTTCTTTCTTCTAGGTTAAACCGTTCCTAGGCAGTAACCGGTTTCATTTTGAGGTTTCACTCTGTTTTCTCCTATAGGGATACATGTATTTGGAACTCTAAATCAAACACGGTTTGTGCTAGCTCTTTGAAACTTGACACAATAAAGCAGTTTCAAGTTCTATCTCTATGGTTTGTTTGCTGTTGATGTAGCCCTAAGCAGAGACTGGCGAGAATCACTTTCATGGAAAAAGCCTGCCAAGCTTCCAAAAAACTACGAGTTGCCTGAAATCTCAGCAAACACTTTTTCACCCAATCTTGATGATACTTTCAGGAAATGATCAGTACACCAAGCCCACTTGGCTCGCCAAATTTCGTTCTTCTAGGTTAAACCGTTCGTTGGCAGTAACCGGTTTCATTTTGAGGTTTCACTCTGTTTTCTCCTATAGGGATACATGTATTTGGAACTCTAAATCAAACACGGTTTGTGCTAGCTCTTTGAAACTTGACACAATAAAGCAGTTTCAAGTTCTATCTCTATGGTTTGTTTGCTGTTGATGTAGCCCTAAGCAGAGACTGGCGAGAATCACCTTCATGGAAAGGGCCTGCCAAGCTTCCAAAAAACTACGAGTTGCCTGAAATCTCAGCAAACACTTTTTCACCCAATCTTGATGATACTTTCAGGAAATGATCAGTACACCAAGCCCACTTGGCTCGCCAAATTTCGTTCTTCTAGGTTAAACCGTTCCTTGGCAGTAACCGGTTTCATTTTGAGGTTTCACTCTGTTTTCTCCTATAGGGATACATGTATTTGGAACTCTAAATCAAACACGGTTTGTGCTAGCTCTTTGAAACTTGACACAATAAAGCAGTTTCAAGTTCTATCTCTATGGTTTGTTTGCTGTTGATGTAGCCCTAAGCAGAGACTGGCGAGAATCACTTTCATGGAAAGGGCCTGCCAAGCTTCCACAAAACTACGAGTTGCCTGAAATCTCAGCAAACACTTTTTCACCCAATCTTGATGATACTTTCAGGTAATGATCAGTACACCAAGCCCACTTGGCTCGCCAAATTTCGTTCTTCTAGGTTAAACCGTTCGTTGGCAGTAACCGGTTTCATTTTGAGGTTTCACTCTGTTTTCTCCTATAGGGATACATGTATTTGGAACTCTAAATCAAACACGGTTTTTGCTAGCTCTTTGAAACTTGACACAATAAAGGAGTTTCAAGTTCTATCTCTATGGTTTGTTTGCTGTTGATGTAGCCCTAAGCAGAGACTGGCGAGAATCACTTTCATGGAAAGGGCCTGCCAAGCTTCCAAAAAACTACGAGTTGCCTGAAATCTCAGCAAACACTTTTTCACCCAATCTTGATGATACTTTCAGGTAATGGTCAGTACACCAAGCCCACTTGGCTCGCCAAATTTCTTTCTTCTAGGTTAAACCGTTCCTAGGCAGTAACCGGTTTCATTTTGAGGTTTCACTCTGTTTTCTCCTATAGGGATACATGTATTTGGAACTCTAAATCAAACACGGTTTGTGCTAGCTCTTTGAAACTTGACACAATAAAGCAGTTTCAAGTTCTATCTCTATGGTTTGTTTGCTGTTGATGTAGCCCTAAGCAGAGACTGGCGAGAATCACTTTCATGGAAAGGGCCTGCCAAGTTCCACAAAACTACGAGTTGCCTGAAATCTCAGCAAACACTTTTTCACCCAATCTTGATGATACTTTCAGGAAATGATCAGTACACCAAGCCCACTTGGCTCGCCAAATTTCGTTCTTCTAGGTTAAACCGTTCGTTGGCAGTAACCGGTTTCATTTTGAGGTTTCACTCTGTTTTCTCCTATAGGGATACATGTATTTGGAACTCTAAATCAAACACGGTTTGTGCTAGCTCTTTGAAACTTGACACAATAAAGCAGTTTCAAGTTCTATCTCTATGGTTTGTTTGCTGTTGATGTAGCCCTAAGCAGAGACTGGCGAGAATCACTTTCATGGAAAGGGCCTGCCAAGCTTCCAAAAAACTACGAGTTGCCTGAAATCTCAGCAAACACTTTTTCACCCAATCTTGATGATACTTTCAGGAAATGATCAGTACACCAAGCCCACTTGGCTCGCCAAATTTCGTTCTTCTAGGTTAAACCGTTCGTTGGCAGTAACCGGTTTCATTTTGAGGTTTCACTCTGTTTTCTCCTATAGGGATACATGTATTTGGAACTCTAAATCAAACACGGTTTGTGCTAGCTCTTTGATACTTGACACAATAAAGGAATTTCAAGTTCTATCTCTATGATTTGTTTGCTGTTGATGTAGCCCTAAGCAGAGACTGGCGAGAATCACTTTCATGGAAAGGGCCTGCCAAGCTTCCAAAAAACTACGAGATGCCTGAAATCTCAGCAAACACTTTTTCACCCAATCTTGATGATACTTTCAGGTAATGGTCAGTACACCAAGCCCACTTGGCTCGCCAAATTTCTTTCTTCTAGGTTAAACCGTTCCTAGGCAGTAACCGGTTTCATTTTGAGGTTTCACTCTGTTTTCTCCTATAGGGATACATGTATTTGGAACTCTAAATCAAACACGGTTTGTGCTAGCTCTTTGAAACTTGACACAATAAAGCAGTTTCAAGTTCTATCTCTATGGTTTGTTTGCTGTTGATGTAGCCCTAAGCAGAGACTGGCGAGAATCACTTTCATGGAAAGGGCCTGCCAAGCTTCCAAAAAACTACGAGTTGCCTGAAATCTCAGCAAACACTTTTTCACCCAATCTTGATGATACTTTCAGGAAATGATCAGTACACCAAGCCCACTTGGCTCGCCAAAGTTCGTTCTTCTAGGTTAAACCGTTCGTTGGCAGTAACCGGTTTCATTTTGAGGTTTCACTCTGTTTTCTCCTATAGGGATACATGTATTTGGAACTCTAAATCAAACACGGTTTGTGCTAGCTCTTTGAAACTTGACACAATAAAGCAGTTTCAAGTTCTATCTCTATGGTTTGTTTGCTGTTGATGTAGCCCTAAGCAGAGACTGGCGAGAATCACCTTCATGGAAAGGGCCTGCCAAGCTTCCAAAAAACTACGAGTTGCCTGAAATCTCAGCAAACACTTTTTCACCCAATCTTGATGATACTTTCAGGAAATGATCAGTACACCAAGCCCACTTGGCTCGCCAAATTTCGTTCTTCTAGGTTAAACCGTTCCTTGGCAGTAACCGGTTTCATTTTGAGGTTTCACTCTGTTTTCTCCTATAGGGATACATGTATTTGGAACTCTAAATCAAACACGGTTTGTGCTAGCTCTTTGAAACTTGACACAATAAAGCAGTTTCAAGTTCTATCTCTATGGTTTGTTTGCTGTTGATGTAGCCCTAAGCAGAGACTGGCGAGAATCACTTTCATGGAAAGGGCCTGCCAAGCTTCCACAAAACTACGAGTTGCCTGAAATCTCAGCAAACACTTTTTCACCCAATCTTGATGATACTTTCAGGTAATGATCAGTACACCAAGCCCACTTGGCTCGCCAAATTTCGTTCTTCTAGGTTAAACCGTTCGTTGGCAGTAACCGGTTTCATTTTGAGGTTTCACTCTGTTTTCTCCTATAGGGATACATGTATTTGGAACTCTAAATCAAACACGGTTTTTGCTAGCTCTTTGAAACTTGACACAATAAAGGAGTTTCAAGTTCTATCTCTATGGTTTGTTTGCTGTTGATGTAGCCCTAAGCAGAGACTGGCGAGAATCACTTTCATGGAAAGGGCCTGCCAAGCTTCCAAAAAACTACGAGTTGCCTGAAATCTCAGCAAACACTTTTTCACCCAATCTTGATGATACTTTCAGGTAATGGTCAGTACACCAAGCCCACTTGGCTCGCCAAATTTCTTTCTTCTAGGTTAAACCGTTCCTAGGCAGTAACCGGTTTCATTTTGAGGTTTCACTCTGTTTTCTCCTATAGGGATACATGTATTTGGAACTCTAAATCAAACACGGTTTGTGCTAGCTCTTTGAAACTTGACACAATAAAGCAGTTTCAAGTTCTGTCTCTATGGTTTGTTTGCTGTTGATGTAGCCCTAAGCAGAGACTGGCGAGAATCACTTTCATGGAAAGGGCCTGCCAAGCTTCCACAAAACTACGAGTTGCCTGAAATCTCAGCAAACACTTTTTCACCCAATATTGATGATACTTGCAGGTAATGATCAGTACACCAAGCCCACTTGGCTCGCCAAATTTCGTTCTTCTAGGTTAAACCGTTCGTTGGCAGTAACCGGTTTCATTTTGAGGTTTCACTCTGTTTTCTCCTATAGGGATACATGTATTTGGAACTCTAAATCAAACACGGTTTGTGCTAGCTCTTTGATACTTGACACAGTAAAGCAGTTTCAAGTTCTATCTCTATGGTTTGTTTGCTGTTGATGTAGCCCTAAGCAGAGACTGGCGAGAATCACTTTCATGGAAAGGGCCTGCCAAGCTTCCAAAAAACTACGAGTTGCCTGAAATCTCAGCAAACACTTTTTCACCCAATCTTGATGATACTTGCAGGTAATGATCAGTACACCAAGCCCACTTGGCTCGCCAAATTTCGTTCTTCTAGGTTAAACCGTTCGTTGGCAGTAACCGGTTTCATTTTGAGGTTTCACTCTGTTTTCTCCTATAGGGATTCATGTATTTGGAACTCTAAATCAAACACGGTTTGTGCTAGCTCTTTGAAACTTGACACAATAAAGCAGTTTCAAGTTCTGCCTCTATGGTTTGTTTGCTGTTGATGTAGCCCTAAGCAGAGACTGGCGAGAATCACTTTCATGGAAAGGGCCTGCCAAGCTTCCAAAAAACTACGAGTTTCCTGAAATCTCAGCAAACACTTTTTCACCCAATCTTGATGATACTTTCAGGTAATGATCAGTACACCAAGCCCACTTGGCTCGCCAAATTTCGTTCTTCTAGGTTAAACCGTTCGTTGGCAGTAACCGGTTTCATTTTGAGGTTTCACTCTGTTTTCTCCTATAGGGATACATGTATTTGGAACTCTAAATCAAACACGGTTTGTGCTAGCTCTTTGAAACTTGACACAATAAAGCAGTTTCAAGTTCTATCTCCATGGTTTGTTTGCTTTTGATGTAGCCCTAAGCAGAGACTGGCGAGAATCACTTTCATGGAAAGGGCCTGCCAAGCTTCCACAAAACTACGAGTTGCCTGAAATCTCAGCAAACACTTTTTCACCCAATCTTGATGATACTTTCAGGTAATGATCAGTACACCAAGCCCACTTGGCTCGCCAAATTTCGTTCTTCTAGGTTAAACCGGTCGTTGGCAGTAACCGGTTTCATTTTGAGGTTTCACTCTGTTTTCTCCTATAGGGATACATGTATTTGGAACTCTAAATCAAACACGGTTTCTGCTAGCTCTTTGAAACTTGACACAGTAAAGCAGTTTCAAGTTCTATCTCTATGGTTTGTTTGCTGTTGATGTAGCCCTAAGCAGAGACTGGCGAGAATCACTTTCATGGAAAGGGCCTGCCAAGCTTCCACAAAACTACGAGTTGCCTGAAATCTCAGCAAACACTTTTTCACCCAATCTTGATGATACTTTCAGGAAATGATCAGTACACCAAGCCCACTTGGCTCGCCAAATTTCGTTCTTCTAGGTTAAACCGTTCGTTGGCAGTAACCGGTTTCATTTTGAGGTTTCACTCTGTTTTCTCCTATAGGGATACATGTATTTGGAACTCTAAATCAAACACGGTTTGTGCTAGCTCTTTGAAACTTGACACAATAAAGGAGTTTCAAGTTCTATCTCTATGGTTTGTTTGCTGTTGATGTAGCCCTAAGCAGAGACTGGCGAGAATCACTTTCATGGAAAGGGCCTGCCAAGCTTCCAAAAAACTACGAGTTGCCTGAAATCTCAGCAACACTTTTTCACCCAATCTTGATGATACTTTCAGGAAATGATCAGTACACCAAGCCCACTTGGCTCGCCAAATTTCGTTCTTCTAGGTTAAACCGTTCGTTGGCAGTAACCGGTTTCATTTTGAGGTTTCACTCTGTTTCTCCTATAGGGATACATGTATTTGGAACTCTAAATCAAACACGGTTTGTGCTAGCTCTTTGAAACTTGACACAATAAAGCAGTTTCAAGTTCTATCTCTATGGTTTGTTTGCTGTTGATGTAGCCCTAAGCAGAGACTGGCGAGAATCACTTTCATGGAAAGGGCCTGCCAAGCTTCCACAAAACTACGAGTTGCCTGAAATCTCAGCAAACACTTTTTCACCCAATCTTGATGATACTTTCAGGAAATGATCAGTACACCAAGCCCACTTGGCCCGCCAAATTTCGTTCTTCTAGGTTAAACCGTTCGTTGGCAGTAACCGGTTTCATTTTGAGGTTTCACTCTGTTTTCTCCTATAGGGATACATGTATTTGGAACTCTAAATCAAACACGGTTTGTGCTAGCTCTTTGAAACTTGACACAATAAAGCAGTTTCAAGTTCTATCTCTATGGTTTGTTTGCTGTTGATGTAGCCCTAAGCAGAGACTGGCGAGAATCACTTTCATGGAAAAAGCCTGCCAAGCTTCCAAAAAACTACGAGTTGCCTGAAATCTCAGCAAACACTTTTTCACCCAATCTTGATGATACTTTCAGGAAATGATCAGTACACCAAGCCCACTTGGCTCGCCAAATTTCGTTCTTCTAGGTTAAACCGTTCGTTGGCAGTAACCGGTTTCATTTTGAGGTTTCACTCTGTTTTCTCCTATAGGGATACATGTATTTGGAACTCCTAAATCAAACACGGTTTGTGCTAGCTCTTTGAAACTTGACACAATAAAGCAGTTTCAAGTTCTATCTCTATGGTTTGTTTGCTGTTGATGTAGCCCTAAGCAGAGACTGGCGAGAATCACTTTCATGGAAAGGGCCTGCCAAGCTTCCACAAAACTAGGAGTTGCCTGAAATCTCAGCAAACACTTTTTCACCCAATCTTGATGATACTTTCAGGTAATGATCAGTACACCAAGCCCACTTGGCTCGCCAAATTTCGTTCTTCTAGGTTAAACCGTTCGTTGGCAGTAACCGGTTTCATTTTGAGGTTTCACTCTGTTTTCTCCTATAGGGATACATGTATTTGGAACTCTAAATCAAACACGGTTTTTGCTAGCTCTTTGAAACTTGACACAATAAAGCAGTTTCAAGTTCTATCTCTATGGTTTGTTTGCTGTTGATGTAGCCCTAAGCAGAGACTGGCGAGAATCACTTTCATGGAAAGGGCCTGCCAAGCTTCCAAAAAACTACGAGTTGCCTGAAATCTCAGCAAACACTTTTTCACCCAATCTTGATGATACTTTCAGGTAATGGTCAGTACACCAAGCCCACTTGGCTCGCCAAATTTCTTTCTTCTAGGTTAAACCGTTCCTAGGCAGTAACCGGTTTCATTTTGAGGTTTCACTCTGTTTTCTCCTATAGGGATACATGTATTTGGAACTCTAAATCAAACACGGTTTGTGCTAGCTGTTTGAAACTTGACACAATAAAGCAGTTTCAAGTTCTATCTCTATGGTTTGTTTGCTGTTGATGTAGCCCTAAGCAGAGACTGGCGAGAATCACTTTCATGGAAAGGGCCTGCCAAGCTTCCACAAAACTACGAGTTGCCTGAAATCTCAGCAAACACTTTTTCACCCAATATTGATGATACTTGCAGGTAATGATCAGTACACCAAGCCCACTTGGCTCGCCAAATTTCGTTCTTCTAGGTTAAACCGTTCGTTGGCAGTAACCGGTTTCATTTTGAGGTTTCACTCTGTTTTCTCCTATAGGGATACATGTATTTGGAACTCTAAATCAAACACGGTTTGTGCTAGCTCTTTGATACTTGACACAGTAAAGCAGTTTCAAGTTCTATCTCTATGGTTTGTTTGCTGTTGATGTAGCCCTAAGCAGAGACTGGCGAGAATCACTTTCATGGAAAGGGCCTGCCAAGCTTCCAAAAAACTACGAGTTGCCTGAAATCTCAGCAAACACTTTTTCACCCAATCTTGATGATACTTGCAGGTAATGATCAGTACACCAAGCCCACTTGGCTCGCCAAATTTCGTTCTTCTAGGTTAAACCGTTCGTTGGCAGTAACCGGTTTCATTTTGAGGTTTCACTCTGTTTTCTCCTATAGGGATTCATGTATTTGGAACTCTAAATCAAACACGGTTTGTGCTAGCTCTTTGAAACTTGACACAATAAAGCAGTTTCAAGTTCTATCTCTATGGTTTGTTTGCTGTTGATGTAGCCCTAAGCAGAGACTGGCGAGAATCACCTTCATGGAAAGGGCCTGCCAAGCTTCCAAAAAACTACGAGTTGCCTGAAATCTCAGCAAACACTTTTTCACCCAATCTTGATGATACTTTCAGGAAATGATCAGTACACCAAGCCCACTTGGCTCGCCAAATTTCGTTCTTCTAGGTTAAACCGTTCGTTGGCAGTAACCGGTTTCATTTTGAGGTTTCACTCTGTTTTCTCCTATAGGGATACATGTATTTGGAACTCTAAATCAAACACGGTTTGTGCTAGCTCTTTGAAACTTGACACAATAAAGCAGTTTCAAGTTCTATCTCTATGGTTTGTTTGCTGTTGATGTAGCCCTAAGCAGAGACTGGCGAGAATCACTTTCATGGAAAGGGCCTGCCAAGCTTCCACAAAACTAGGAGTTGCCTGAAATCTCAGCAAACACTTTTTCACCCAATCTTGATGATACTTTCAGGTAATGATCAGTACACCAAGCCCACTTGGCTCGCCAAATTTCGTTCTTCTAGGTTAAACCGTTCGTTGGCAGTAACCGGTTTCATTTTGAGGTTTCACTCTGTTTTCTCCTATAGGGATACATGTATTTGGAACTCTAAATCAAACACGGTTTTTGCTAGCTCTTTGAAACTTGACACAATAAAGCAGTTTCAAGTTCTATCTCTATGGTTTGTTTGCTGTTGATGTAGCCCTAAGCAGAGACTGGCGAGAATCACTTCATGGAAAGGGCCTGCCAAGCTTCCAAAAAACTACGAGTTGCCTGAAATCTCAGCAAACACTTTTTCACCCAATCTTGATGATACTTTCAGGTAATGGTCAGTACACCAAGCCCACTTGGCTCGCCAAATTTCTTTCTTCTAGGTTAAACCGTTCCTAGGCAGTAACCGGTTTCATTTTGAGGTTTCACTCTGTTTTCTCCTATAGGGATACATGTATTTGGAACTCTAAATCAAACACGGTTTGTGCTAGCTGTTTGAAACTTGACACAATAAAGCAGTTTCAAGTTCTATCTCTATGGTTTGTTTGCTGTTGATGTAGCCCTAAGCAGAGACTGGCGAGAATCACTTTCATGGAAAGGGCCTGCCAAGCTTCCACAAAACTACGAGTTGCCTGAAATCTCAGCAAACACTTTTTCACCCAATATTGATGATACTTGCAGGTAATGATCAGTACACAAGCCCACTTGGCTCGCCAAATTTCGTTCTTCTAGGTTAAACCGTTCGTTGGCAGTAACCGGTTTCATTTTGAGGTTTCACTCTGTTTTCTCCTATAGGGATACATGTATTTGGAACTCTAAATCAAACACGGTTTGTGCTAGCTCTTTGATACTTGACACAGTAAAGCAGTTTCAAGTTCTATCTCTATGGTTTGTTTGCTGTTGATGTAGCCCTAAGCAGAGACTGGCGAGAATCACTTTCATGGAAAGGGCCTGCCAAGCTTCCAAAAAACTACGAGTTGCCTGAAATCTCAGCAAACACTTTTTCACCCAATCTTGATGATACTTGCAGGTAATGATCAGTACACCAAGCCCACTTGGCTCGCCAAATTTCGTTCTTCTAGGTTAAACCGTTCGTTGGCAGTAACCGGTTTCATTTTGAGGTTTCACTCTGTTTTCTCCTATAGGGATTCATGTATTTGGAACTCTAAATCAAACACGGTTTGTGCTAGCTCTTTGAAACTTGACACAATAAAGCAGTTTCAAGTTCTGCCTCTATGGTTTGTTTGCTGTTGATGTAGCCCTAAGCAGAGACTGGCGAGAATCACTTTCATGGAAAGGGCCTGCCAAGCTTCCAAAAAACTACGAGTTGCCTGAAATCTCAGCAAACACTTTTTCACCCAATCTTGATGATACTTTCAGGTAATGATCAGTACACCAAGCCCACTTGGCTCGCCAAATTTCGTTCTTCTAGGTTAAACCGTTCGTTGGCAGTAACCGGTTTCATTTTGAGGTTTCACTCTGTTTTCTCCTATAGGGATACATGTATTTGGAACTCTAAATCAAACACGGTTTGTGCTAGCTCTTTGAAACTTGACACAGTAAAGCAGTTTCAAGTTCTATCTCTATGGTTTGTTTGCTGTTGATGTAGCCCTAAGCAGAGACTGGCGAGAATCACTTTCATGGAAAGGGCCTGCCAAGCTTCCAAAAAACTACGAGTTGCCTGAAATCTCAGCAAACACTTTTTCACCCAATCTTGATGATACTTTCAGGTAATGATCAGTACACCAAGCCCACTTGGCTCGCCAAATTTCGTTCTTCTAGGTTAAACCGTTCGTTGGCAGTAACCGGTTTCATTTTGAGGTTTCACTCTGTTTTCTCCTATAGGGATACATGTATTTGTACTCTAAATCAAACACGGTTTGTGCTAGCTCTTTGAAACTTGACACAATAAAGCAGTTTCAAGTTCTATCTCTATGGTTTGTTTGCTGTTGATGTAGCCCTAAGCAGAGACTGGCGAGAATCACTTTCATGGAAAGGGCCTGCCAAGCTTCCAAAAAACTACGAGTTGCCTGAAATCTCAGCAAACACTTTTTCACCCAATCTTGATGATACTTGCAGGTAATGATCAGTACACCAAGCCCACTTGGCTCGCCAAATTTCGTTCTTCTCGGTTAAACCGTTCGTTGGCAGTAACCGGTTTCATTTTGAGGTTTCACTCTGTTTTCTCCTATAGGGATACATGTATTTGGAACTCTAAATCAAACACGGTTTGTGCTAGCTCTTTGAAACTTGACACAGTAAAGCAGTTTCAAGTTCTATCTCTATGGTTTGTTTGCTGTTGATGTAGCCCTAAGCAGAGACTGGCGAGAATCACTTTCATGGAAAGGGCCTGCCAAGCTTCCAAAAAACTACGAGTTGCCTGAAATCTCAGCAAACACTTTTTCACCCAATCTTGATGATACTTTCAGGAAATGATCAGTACACCAAGCCCACTTGGCTCGCCAAATTTCGTTCTTCTAGGTTAAACCGTTCGTTGGCAGTAACCGGTTTCATTTTGAGGTTTCACTCTGTTTCTCCTATAGGGATACATGTATTTGGAACTCTAAATCAAACACGGTTTGTTGTAGCTCTTTGAAACTTGACACAATAAAGCAGTTTCAAGTTCTATCTCTATGGTTTGTTTGCTGTTGATGTAGCCCTAAGCAGAGACTGGCGAGAATCACTTTCATGGAAAGGGCCTGCCAAGCTTCCAAAAAACTACGAGTTGCCTGAAATCTCAGCAAACACTTTTTCACCCAATCTTGATGATACTTGCAGGTAATGATCAGTACACCAAGCCCACTTGGCTCGCCAAATTTCGTTC
>NW_027524617.1:0-30123 GCF_052094955.1 Ictidomys tridecemlineatus
ACAGTCCTTCTGCAACTCAGTCTGCAACATCTGATCTCTTCAAAAGTCCTTCTGCATCCCAGTCTCCATCCTCTGCTCTCTGCAAAAGTCCTTTTGCACCCCAGTCTCCAACATTTGCTCTCTGCAACAGTCCTTCTCTACTCCAGTCTCCAAACTCTGCTCTCTATAACAGTCCTTCTGTACTGCATTCTCCAACCTCTGCTCTTTGTAAGGGTACTTCTACACCCGAGTCTCCAACCTCTGCTTTCTGTATCAGTCCTTCTGCACCCCAGTCTGCAACCTGTGCTCTGTGTAACTGTCCCTCTGCACCTTAGTCTCCAACCTCTGCTCTCTGCTACAGTCCTTTTAAACCCCAGTCTCCAAACTCTGCTCTCTGTAACAATCCTTCTGCACCTCAGTCTCAAACCTCTGCTTTCTGCAACGGTCCTTATGCACCTGAGTCTCCTACTTCTGCTCTGTATCAGTCCTGTATGCCTGTCTCCCACATATCCTCCCTGTAACAGTCCTTCTTCACCTCAGTCTTCAACCTCTGTTCTGTGTAATAGTCCTTCTGCACCCCAGTGTCCAAAATCTACTCTCTGCAATGATCCTTCTGCATCCAAGTCTCCAAACTCTGCTCTATGTAACAGTCCTTTTAAACCTCAGACTCCAAACTCTGCTCTACGTTAGATCCTTCTGCAACCCAGTCTCCAAAGTCTGCACTCTGTAACAGCCCTTCTGCACCCTAGTCAAACCTCTGCTCTCTGTAACCGGTCTTCTTCACCCCAGTCTCCAAACTCTGGTCTCTGTATCAGTCGTTCTGCACGCCAGTCGCAAACATCTGCTCTTTTTAACAGTCCTTCTGCATCTCAGTCTCCTACATCTGCTCTCTGCAACAGTACGTCAGCACACCAGATTCCAATTTCTGGTTTCTGCAACAGTCCTTCTACACCCAAGTCTCCAACCTCTGGTGTGTGCAACAATCTTTCTGCACCCCAGTCTCCAACCTCTGCGCTCTGTAACAGTCCTGCTGTACCTCGGTCTACAATCTCTGTTCTCTGTGAGATCCTTCTGAAACCTTGTCTAAAAACACTACTCTCTGTAACAGTCCTTCTGCACCTCATTCTCAAAACTCTGTTCTTTCAACACTCATTCTGCACCCCAGTCGCCAACCCCTACTCTTTGTAACAATCCTTCTGTAGCACAGTCTCCAAATTCTTCTCTCTGTAACGGTCCTTCTGCACCCCAGTCTCCAACCTCTGCTTTCTGTATCAGTCCTTCTGCACCCCAGTATACAAATTCTGCTCTCTGTAACAGTTTTTCTGCACCTCATATCCAAACATTGCTATCTGCAACAGTCCTTATGCACCCCAGTCCCCAACCTCTGCTGTCTGCAAATTTCCTTCTGCTCCCCAGTCTGCAATGTGTGCTCTGTGTAAAAGTCCTTCTGCAGCCAAGTCTCCAAACGCTGCTCTTTGTAACAGTCCCTCTCCACCTCAGTCTTCAACCTCTGCTCTATGAAAGAGTCCTTCTCCACCCCAGTGTCCAACATCTGCTTTCTAAACAGTCCTTCTGCACCCCAGTCTCCAACATCTACTCTCTGCAACAGTCCTTCTGCACCCCAGTGTCCATACTCTGCTCTCTGCAATGATCCTTCTGCACCCCAGGCTCCAACCTCTGCTGTCTGAAAGATCTTTCTGACCCCAGTTTCCAAACTCTGCTCTCTGTAATATTCCTTCTCCACGCAAGTCTCAAACCTCTGCTTTCTGAAACGGTCCTGCTACATCCCAGTCTCCAACCTCTGTACTCTGCAACACTCCTTCTGCTCCCCAGTCTGCAAACTCTGCTCTCTGAAACCGTCCTTCTGTACTGCAGTCTTTAAACTCTGCTCTCTGTAAAGGTCCTTTTGCACGCCAGTTTCCAACCTCTGCTTTCTTTCTCCGTACTTCTGCACCTCAGTCTCCAACCTCTGCTCTCTCCAAATCTTCTGCACCCCATTCTACAACTTCTGCTCTCTGAAACAGTCCTTCTGAACAACAGTATCCAACATCTGCTCTCTGAAAATGTCCTTGTGTACCCTAGCCTTCAACCTCTGTTCTCAGGAACAGTCCTTCTGTACTGCAGTCTCCAACTTCTGCTCTCTGCAACGAACCTTCTGCACCGCAGTCTCCAACATCTGCTCTCTACAAAAGTCCTTCTGCACCTCAGTCTGAAAATTTTGCTCTCTGCAACAATCCTTCTGCACCCAACACTTCAACATCTGCTCTCTGTAACAGTCCTTCTGCACCTCAGTCTCCAAAGTCTGCTCTACATAAGATCCTTCTGCAACACAGTCTCCAACATTTGGTCCCTGTAACAGTCCTTCTGCACCTCAGTCTCCAACCTCTTCTCTCTGTAACACTCGATCTACACCTCAGTCTGAGACCTCTTCTCTCTGCAGGATCCTTCTGAACCCCAGTCTCCAACCACTGCTCTCTGTAACAGTCCTCCTTCACCTCAGTCTCCAAAATTTGCTCTCTGTAAGATCCTTTTGCCACCCAGTCTCCTAACTCTGCTCTCTATAACAGTCCTTCTGCACCTTAGTCTCCAAAGTCTGCTCTCTTTAACAGGCCTTCTCCAAAGTCTGCTCTCTTTAACAGGCCTTCTGAAGCCCAGTCTCCAAACTCTTCTCTCTGCAACAATCATTCTACACCTCAGTCTCTAACATCTGCTCTCTGTAAGATCGTTCTGCAACCCAGTCTCCCAAATATGCACTCTCTAACAGTCCTTCTGCACACCTTCTCCCAACTCTCCTCTGTGTACCAGGCCATTTCCACCTCAGTCTTCAAAGTCTGTTCTCTATAAGAAGCCTTCTACACCCCAGTCTCCAACCTCTGCTCTCTGCAACAGTCCTTCTGCACCCCAGTCTCCAAACTCTGCTATCTACAACAGTCCTTCTTCACCCTAGTTACCAACATCTCCTCTCTGCAACAGACCTTCTGCACCCCAGTCTTCAACATCTGCTCTCTTCAACAGTCCTTGTGCACCCCAGTCTCCAACCTCTGCTATCTACAACAGTCCTTCTGCACCCTAGTTACCAACATCTGCTCTCTGCAACAGACCTTCTGCACCCCAGTCTTCAACATCTGCTCTCTTCAACAGTCATTATGCACCTCAGTCTGAAAACTCTGCTCTCTGCAACGACCCTTCTGCACCCAAGTCTCCTCCCTCTGCTCTCTGTAACAGTCCTTCTGCACCTCAGTCTCACAAATGTGCTCTCTGTTTGATCCTTCTGCAATCTAGTCTTTAAACTCTGAGCTCTGTCCTTCTGCACCCTAGTTACCAACATCTGCTCTCTGAAACACACCTTCTGCACCCCAGTCGTCAACATCTGCTCTCTGCAAAAGTCCTTCTGCACCTCAGTCTTAAAACGCTGTTTTCTGCTACGATTCTTTTGTACCTCAGTCTCCAACCTCTACTCTCTGAAACAGTCCTTCTGCACCTGGGTCCCCAACATCTGCTCTCTGTTAGATCCTTCTTCAACCCAGTCTCCGAACTCTGTTATCTGTAACAGTCATTCTAGGGCCCTTCTTCACACTCTGCTCTCCGTAACAGGCCTTCTGAACCCCAGTCTCCAACCTCTGCTCTCTGTAACAGTCTTTTTGCACCTCAGTCTCCAACCTCTGCTCTCTGTAATGGTCCCTCTGCACCCCAATTTTCAACCTCTGCTTTCTGTAACACTCCTTCTGCACCTCAGTCACCAAACTCTGCTCTTTGTAACTGTCCTTCTGCACCTCAGTCTCCAATGTCTGCTCTCTGTAACAGTATTTATGCACCTCAGTCTGAAACCTCTGCTCTCTGTATGATCCCCCTGCAACCAAGTCTTCAACCACTGCTCTCCGTAACAGTCGTCCTGCATCTCAGTCCCAAACCCCTGCCCTCTAAAATTCTTCTGCAACCCAGCCTCAAAGCTCTGCTCTCTCTAACTGTCCTTCTGCAACCCAGACTCAAAACTCTGCTCTCTATAACTGTCCTTCTGCAACCCAGTCTCCAACCTCTGCTCTCTGTAGCAGGCCTTCTGCATCACAGTATCCAAACTCTGCTCTCTGAAACAGTCCTTGTGCACGCCAGTCTCCAACCTCTGCTCTCTGTAATGGTCCTTCTGCACCCCAGTGTCCCACCTCAGCTTTCTGTATCATAATTCTTCACCCCAGTCTTCAACGTCTTCTCTATGTAACATTCCTTCTGCATCTCAGTCTCCAAATTCTGCTCTCTGCAACAGTCCTTCTGCACCCCAGTCTCCAATCTCTGCTTTCTGAAACATTCCTTCTGCACCCAAGTCTTTAACCTGTGCTCTCTGTAATAGTCCTTTTGAACACCAGTCTCCCAACTCTGCTCTCTATAATGATTCTTCTGTAGCCCAGTCTCCACCTATGTTCTCTGCAACGATTCTTCTTCAACTCAGTCTACATACTCTGCTCTCTGTAACAGGCTTCTGCACCCCAGGATCAAACATTTGCTCTCTGCAACATTTCTTCTACACCCATGTCTCCAAAATGTGCTCTCTGTAACAGTTCTTCTGCACCTCAGTCTCCAGCTTCTGCTCTCTGTACGATTCTTCTGCACCCCTGTATCCAACCTCTGCTCTCTGTAACAGTCCTTCTGGAACAGAGTCTTTAACGTCTGCTCTGTGTAGCAGGACTTCCGCACCTCATTTTTTAAACTCTGCTCTCTGCAAGCCTTTCTGCACCCCGGTCTCCAACCTCTGCTATCTACAACAGTCCTTCTGCACCCTAGTTACCAACATCTGCTCTCTGCAACAGACCTTCTACACCCCAGTCTTCAACATCTGCTCTCTTCAACAGTCGTTCTGCACCTCAGTCTGAAAACTCTGCTCTCTGCAACGACCCTTCTGCACCCAAGTCTCCTCGCTCTGCTCTCTGTAACAGTCTTTCTGCACCTCAGTCTCCCAACTGTGATCTCCGTTTGATCCTTCTGCAATCCAGTCTTTAAACTCTGCACTCTGTAAAGTCTTTCTGCACAACATTCTCCAACCTCTGCTCTCTGTAACAGGACTTCTGGAACCCAGTCTCAAAACTCTGCTCTCTGTGACAGGCCTTGTGCACCCCAGTTTCCAACCTCTTCTCTCTGCAACGATTCTTCTCCACCCAAGTCTCGTACATCTACTCTGCAACAGTCCGTTTGCACCCCAGTCTCCAATCTCTGCTCTCTGTAAGATCCATCTGAACCCCATTCGTCAACCTCTGCTCTCTGTAAAAGTCCTTCATCAACCCAGTCTCCAAAATCTGCTCTCTGTAACAGTCTTTCTGCACCTCAGTCTCTAACCTCTGCTCTCTGTAACAGTCCTTCTGCACCCCAGACTAAAACATCTGCTCTCTGCAACAGTCCTTCTGCACCTCAGTCTCCAAACTCTGCTTTGTGTATCAGTCTTTCTGAACCCCAGTCTCCAACCTCTGTTCTCTGTATCTATCCTTTTGCACCTCAGTTTCAACCTGTTCTCTATGTAAGAGTCATTCTGCACACCAGTCTGCAACCTCTGCTCTCGGTAACAGTCCTATACAGCAGTCTTTAAACTCTGCTCTTCTTAACGGTCCTTCTGCACACAAATTTCCAAAATCTGATTCCTGTAACAGTCCTTCTGCACCTGAGTCTCCAAACGCTGCTCTCTGTAACAGTCCTTCTACACCTCAGTCTCCAACCTATGCTCTTTGTAACAGTCCTGCTGCACCTCAGTCTGAAAATTCGGCTCTCTGCACGATTCTTCTGCACCCCAGTCTCCAACCACTGCTCTCGGTAACTGTCCCCCTGCACCTCAGTCTCCAATCTCTGCTCTTCGTAAGATCTTTCATCAACCCAGTCTCAAACCACTGCTCTCTGTAACAGACCTTCTACACCCAAGACTCCAAATTCTTCTCTCTACAACGATTCTTCTTCACAACAGTCGAAAACCTCTGCTCTCTGCAACAGTCCTTTTGCACCATAGTCAACAACCTCTGCTCTCTGCAACAGTCTTTCTGAACCCCAATTTCCAACCTCTGCTCTCTGTAACCGTCCTTCTGCAACACAGTCTCCAACCTCTGCTCTCTGTAACAGTCCTTCTGCACCTCAGTCTTAAACCTCTGCTCTCTGCAACAATCCTTCTGCACACCATTCTCCAACCTCTGCTCTCTGCAAAAGTCCTTTGCACCCCAGTCTCCAACATCTGCTCTCTGCAACAGTCATTCTAACTCCAGTCCAAACTCTGCTGTCTCCAACGATCCTTCTGGACCCCAGGCTCCAACGTGTGCTCTCTACAACAGTCCTTCTGAACCACAGTCTCCAAACTCTTCTCTCTGTAACATCTTTCTGCACGCCAGTTTCCAAAATCTGCTCTCTCTAACATTCCTTCTTTACTGCAGTCTGAAACCTCTGCTTTCTTTGAGGGTCCTGCGGCACCCCAGTCTCCAACCTCTGCTCTCTGAAACAGTCCTATACCGCAGTATCCAAACTCTGCTCTCCTTAACGGTCCTTCTGCACCCCAGTTTCCAAACTCTGCTTCCTGTAACAGTCCTTCTGCACATGATTCTCCAAACTCTGCTCTCTGTAACAGTCATTCTACACCTCAGACTCCAACCTATGCTCTCTGTAACAGTCCTTCTGCACCAAAGTCTTCAACCTCTGCTCTCTGTAGCTTAAACCCCTTTATGCAACCTCTGCTCTCTGTAATATCCTTCTGAAACCCAGTCTCCAAACTCTGCTCTCTGTAACAGTGCTTCTTCACACCGTTCTCCAACCTCTGCTCTCATCAAAGATCCTTCCTCACCAAAGTCTCCAACCTCTGCACTCTGCAACAATCCTTCGGTACCCAGTCTCCAACATCTACTCTCTGCAACAGTCCTTCTGCACTTCAGTCTGAAAACTCTGCTCACTGAAACGACACTCCTTCACCCCAGTCTTTAACCTCTACTCTCTGCAACAGTCCTTCTGCATCCCAGTCTTCAATATCTGCTCTCTGCTACAGTCCTTCTGAAACTCAGTCTGAAATCTGTGCTCTCTGCAATGATCCTTCTGCACCTCAGTTTCCTAACTTTACTCTTTGAAAGACTCTTCTGCAACCCAGTCTCCAGACTCTGCTCTTGGCAACAGTGCTTCTGCACCATAGTCTCGAACCCCTGCTTTCTGTAATATTCTTATGCACCTCAGTCTATAAACTCTGCTCTCTGCAATGACCCTTCTGCATCCCAGTCTCCTACGTCTACTTTCTGTTACAGTCCTTCTGCACCTCAGTATCCCAACTCTGCTCTCTTTAACATCCTTCTGCAACCCAGTCTCCAAACTCTGCTCTCTGTAACAGGCCTTCTGCACCCCAATCTCCAACCTCTTCTCTCTGCAATGATTCTTCTCCACCCCAGTCTCCAACATCTGCTCTCTGCAACAGTCCTTTTGCACCCCAGTCTCCAAACTCTGCTATCTGTAACAGTCCTTATGCACCTCAGTCTCCAATCTCTGCTCTCTGTAACAGTCCTTCTGCACCCCAGTCTAAAATAACTGCTCTCTGAAACAGTCCTTCTGCACACCAGTCTCCAAACTCTGCTATCTGCAACGCTCTTTCTGGACCCCAGTCTCCAACATCTACTCTCTTCAACAGTCCTTCTGCACCACAGTCTCCAACCTCTGCTCTTTGTAAGATTCTTGTGCACTCCAGATTCCATACTCTGCACTCTATAACATTCCTTCTCCACCCCAGTCTCCAAACTCTGTCCTCTGCAATAGTCCTTCTGCTCCCCAGTCTCTGACATCTGGTCCTTCTGTACCGCAGTCTCCATCCTGTGCTCTTTGTAATGGTCCTTATACTCCCCAGTCTCCAACCTCTGCTTTCTGTATCAGTCTGTCTGAACCGCAGTCTCCAACCGCTGTTCTCTGTATCTATCCTTCTGCACCTAAGTCTCCAAACTCTGTTCTCTGCAACGGTCCTTCTGCACCTCAGTCTCCAACCTCTACTCTCTGTATCAGCCCTTCTGCACTTCAATCTCCAAAACTCTGCTCTCTGTAGCATCCTTCTAAAACCCAGTCTCCAAACTCTACTCTCTTTAACAATCCTTCTGTACACCAGTCTCCAAACTTTGCTCTCTGAAACGATCCTTCTTAACCCCAGTACAATGTCTGCTCTCTGCAACACTCCTTCTGCACCCCAGTCTCCAATATCTGCTCTCTGCAACAGTCATTCTGCACTTCAGTAAAAAAACTCTGCTGTAAGCAAGGAACTTTCTGCACCTCAGTCTCCCAACTCTGCTCTCTGTAAGATCCCAGTCTTTAAACTCTGCACTCGGTAATCGTCCTTCTACACAACAGTCTCCAACCTCTGCTCTCTGCAATAGGACTTCTGCAACCCAGTCTCCAACCACTACTCTCTGTAACAGGCCTTCTGCACCCCAGTCTCCAAACACTTCTCTCTGCAAGGATTCTTTTTCACACCAGTCTCCAACCTCTGCTCTCTGCAACAGTCCCCTTGCACCACAGTCTCCAAATCTGCTCTCTGTAACATCTATCTGAACCCCAGACTCCAAACTCTGCTCTCTGTAACAGTCCTTCTGCACCCCAGTCTCCAACCTCTGCTCTCTGTAACAGTTTTTCTGCAGCTCATTCTCCAACCTCTGCTCTCTGCAACAGTCCATCTGCACCCCAGTCTCCAACATCTGCTCTCTGCAACAGTCCTTCTACACCCCTGTCTTCAACTCTGCTTTCTGCAACGATCTTTGTGAACCCCAGTCTCCAACGTATGCTCTCTGCAAGAGTCCTTCTGGACCACAGTCTCCAAGCTCTGCTCTCTTTAACAATCCTTCTGCAACACTGTCTGCAACCTCTGCTCTCTGTAAGATCCTTCTGCAACCCAGTTTAAAACTCTGCTCTCTGTAACAGTGCTTCTGCCAACCAGTCTCCAACCTCTGCTCTCTGCAATGATCCTTCTTCAACAAAGTCTCCAACCTCTGCTCTCTGCAACAGTCCTCCTACACCCCAGTCTCGAATATCTGCTCTCTGCAACAGTCCTTTTGCGCCTCATTCTGAAAAGTCAGCTCACTGCAAGGACCCTTCTGCACCAGAGTATCCTACTTCTGCTCTCTGTAACAGTCCTTCTGCACATCATTCTCCAAGCTCTGCTCTTCATAAGATCCTTCTAAAACCCAGTCTTTAAACTCTGTACTCTGTAACAGTCCTTCTGCACAACAGTCTCCAAACACTTCTCTCTGTAACATGACTTCTGCCAAGCAGTCTCCAAACTCTGCTCTCTGTGATAGGCCTTCTGCACACCAGTCTCCAACCTCTTCTCTCTGCAACAATTCTTCTCCACCCCAGTCTCCAGAATCTTCTCTCTGCAACAGTCCTTTTGGACCCCAATCTCAAAACTCTTCTCTTTGTAAGATCAATCTGAAACCCAGGCTCCAAACTCTGCTCTCTGTAACAGTCCTCTGCACCCCAGTCTCCAAACACTGCTTTCTGTAACAGTACTTCTGCACCTCAGTCTCCAACCTCTGCTCTGTGAAAGTTTTTCTGCACCCCAGTCTCTAAAATCTGCTCTCTGCCACAGTCTTTCTGCACCCCAGGTTCCAACACCTGCTCTCTGGGACAGTCCTTCTGCACCACAGTCTCAAAACTGTGCTCTCTGCAACGATCCTTCTGGACCCCAGTCTCCAACGTCTGCTCTCTGCAACAGTCCTTCTGCAACACAGTCTCCAACCTCTTCTCTTTGTAGGATCCTTCTGCACTCTAGTTTCCAAACTCTGCTCTCTGTAACATTCCTTCTCCACCGGAGTCTGAAACTTCTGTCTTCTGCAACAGTCCTTCTGCTCCCCAGTCTCAGAGATCTGCTCTCTGTAACAGTCCTTCTGTAACGCAGTCTCCAACCTCTGCTCTTTGTAACGGTCCTTCTACAACCCAATCTGCAACCTCTGCTTTCTGTATCAGTCTTTCGGAACCCCAGTCTCCAACCTCTGTTCTCTGTATCTATCCTCCTTCACCTCAGTCTCCAACCTGTGCTCTATGTAAGAGTCCTTCTGCACCCCAGTCTCCAACCTCTTTTCTCAGTAACAGTCTTATACCGCAGTCTCCAAACTCTGCTCTCTTTAACGGTCCTTCTGCATCCCAATTTCCAAACTGTGCTTCCTATAACAGTCCTTCTGCACCCAAGTCTCCAAACTCTACTCTCTGCAACAATCCTTCTGCACTTCAGTCTCCATCCTCTGCTCTCTGCAACAGTCCTTCTGCACCCAAGTCTCCAAACTCTGCTCTCTGCAACGATACTTCCGGACCCTAGTCTCCAACCTCTACTCTCTGCAACAGTCCTTCTGCACCACAGTCTCCAACCTCTGCTCTCTGTAAGATCTTTCTGCACTCCAGTTTACAAAATCTGCTCTCTCAAACATTTCTTCTCCATCGCAGTCTCCAACCTCTGCTTTCTGCGAGGGTGGGCACCCAGTCTCCAACCTCTGTACTCTGTAACAGTCCATCTGAACCCCAGTATCGAACCTTTGCTCTCTGTAACAGTCCTTCTGTACCGCAGTCTCAAATCTTTGCTCTCCAAAAAGGTCCTTCTGCAACCCAGTCTTCAAAATCTGCTTTCTTTATCAGTCATTCTGAACCCCAGTCTCAAAACTCTGCTCTCTGTATCTATCTTTCTGCACCTCAGTCTCCAACCTGTGCTGTCTGTAACATTCCATCTGACCCCCAGTCTCCATCCTCTGCTTTCTGTAAGAATTTTTCTATACCACAGTCTCCAAACTCTGGTCTCTGTAACGGTCCTTCTGCACCCCAATTTCCAAACTCTACTTTCTGTAACACTTTTTCTGCACCTCAGTCTCCAAACTCTGCTCTCTGTAATAGTCCTCCCATACCTCAGTCTCCAACCTCTGCTCTCTGTAACAGTCCTTCTGCAACTCAGCCTGACACCTCTTTTCTCTGCACGATCCTTCTACACCCCAGTCTCCAACCACGGCTCTCTGTAACAGTCTACCTGAACGTCAGTCTCCAACCTCTGCTCTCTGTAAGATCCTTCAGCAATCCAGTATCCAAACTCTGCTCTCTATAACAGTCTTTCTGCAACCCAGTCTCCAAACTCTCCTCTCTCTTACAGGCCTTCTGCTAGCCAGTCTCCAAACTCTGCTCTCTGTAGCTGGCCTTCTGCACCACAGTCACAAACCTCTGCTCTCTGCAACAATCCTTCAGCACCCCAGTTTCCAAACTCTGCTCTCTGCAATGATCCTACTGCACCCTAGTCTCCAAACTCTGGTCTCTGCAACTGTCCTTCTGCACCTCAGTGTCCAAATTCTGCTCTCTGTAAGATCCTTTTTCACCCCTGTATCATACCTCTGCACTCTTTAGTAGTCCTTCTGCACCTGAGTTTCCAAACTCTGCTCTCTGTAACAAAATTTCCGCACCTCATTCTCCAACATCTGCTCTCTGCAAGAGTCCTTCTGCACCCCAGTCTCCAACGTCTGCTCTCTATAACAGTTCTTCTGCAACCTAGTTACAAATATCTGCTCTCTGCAACAGTTTTTATTCACCCCAGTCTCCAAAATGTGCTCTCTGCAACAGGTCTTCTTCACCTCAGTCTTAAAACTCTGCTCTCTGCAACGACCCTTCTACACGCCAGTCTCTTACATCTGCTCTCTCTAACAGTTCTTTTGCAACTCAGTTCCCCAACTCTGCTCTCTGTAAGATCCTTTTGAAACCCAGTCTTTAATCTCTGCACTCTGTAACAGTCCTTTGGCACAACAGTCTCCAAACTCTGCTCTCTGTAACAGGCCTTCTCCAACCCAGTCTCCAACCTCTTCTCTCTGCAAAGGTTCTTCTCCACCCCAGTCTCCAACATCTGCTCTCTGCAACAGTCTTTTTGCACCCCAGTCTCCAAACTCTGCTCTCTGTAAGATCCATCTGAACGCCAGTCTCCAACCTCTGCTCTCTGTAACAGTCTTTCTACACCCCAGTCTCCTAACTCTCTGTAACAGTCAATCTGCATCCCAGTATCTAAAATCTGCTCTCTGCAACAGTCCTTCTGCACCCCAGTCTCCATCATCTGCTCTCTGCAACAGTCCTTCTGCACCCCAGTCTCCAAACTCTGCTCTCTGCAACGATTTTTCTGGACCCCTGTCTCCAATGTTTGCACTCTGTAAGATCCTTCTGCACTCCAGTTTCCAAACTCTGCTCTCTGTAACATTCTTTCTTAACCTCATTCTCATACCACGATCCTCTACAAAATTACTTCTGCTCCCAGTCTCCGAGATCTGCTCTCTTGAACAGTCCTTCTGTACCACAGTCTCCAACCTCTGCTCTTTGTAACGGTCCTACTACACCCCAGTCTCCAAACTCTGCTTTCTGTATCAGTCTGTCTGAACCCCAGTCTCCAACCTCTGTTCTCTGTATCTATTCTTCTGCACATCAGTCTCCAACCTGTGCTCTATGTAAGAGTCCTTCTGCACCTCAGTCTCCAACCTCTTTTCTCGGTAACAGTCCTATACTGCAGTCTCCAAACTCTGCTCTCTGTAATGGTCTTTCTGCACCCAAATTTCCAAACTCTCCGTAAAAGTCCTTCTTAAACTCAGACTCCAAACTCTGCGCTCTGTAACAATCCCTCTTCACCTCAGTCTCCAAACACTGCTCTCTGTAACACTCCACCTGCACCTCAGTCTCCAACCTCTGCTCTTTGTAAGATCCTTCTGCAACCCAGTCTCCAAATACTGCTCTCTATAACAGTTCTTCTGCACCCCAATCTCCAACTTCTGCTCTATCTAAGTGTCCTTCTGCACCACAGTCTCCAACCTCTGCTCTCTGCAACAGTCCTTCTGCACCCCAGTCTTCAACCTTTGTTCTCTGTAACAGACCTTCGGCACACCAGTCTCCAAACTTTGTTCTCTGCAACAGTCTTTCTGCACCCCTGTCTCAAATCTCTGCTCTCTGTAACAGTCCTTCTGCACCCCAGTCTCCAAACTCTGATCTCTATAACAATCCTTCAGCACCTCAGTCTGCAAACTCTGCTCTATGTAACAGGACTTCTGCACCTCAGGTTCCAAACTTTGCTCTCTGCAACAGTCCTTCTACACTCCTGTCTCCAACCTCTGCTCTCTGCAACAGTCTTTCGGCACCCCAGTTTCCAAACTCTGCTCTCTGCAACAGTCGTTCTGCACCACAGTCTCCAAACTCTGCTATCTGTAAGATCCTTCTGTACTCCAGTTTCCAAACTCTGCTCTCTATAACATTCCTTCTCCACTCCAGTCTTTAACCTCTGCTTTCAGCAAGTGTCCTGCGGCACCCCAGTCTCCAACGTTTGTCCTCTGCAACAGTACTTCTACTCTCGAGTTTCCAACCTTTGCTCTTTGTAACAGTCCTTCTGTACCTCAGTCTCCAACCTCTGCTCTCCGTAACGTGCCTTCTGCACCCATTCTCCAAACTCTGCTTTCTATATCCCTCCTTTTTAACCTCAGTCTCTAACCTGTGCTCTCTGTAACATTCCTTCTGCAACCCAGTCTCCAAACTCGGCTCTCTGTAACAGTTTTTCTATACAGCAATCTTCAAACTCTGGTCTCTGTAACAATCCCTCTGCACCCCAATTTCCAAACTCTTCTTTCAGTAACAGTCCAAATGCACCTCCGTCTCCAAATTCTGCTCTCTGTAAGATCCTTCTGCAACCCTGTATTTAACCTCTGCTCTCTGTAACTGTCTTTCTGCACCCGAGTCTCCAAACTCTGCTCTCTGTAACACGACTTCTGCACCTCAGTCTTCAACCTATAGTCTCTGCAACAGTCCTTCTGCACCCCAGTCTCCAAACTCGGCTCTCTACAACAGTCCTTCTGCACCTCAGTCTCCAACCTCTACTCTCTACAATGGTCATTATGCACCCCAGTCTCCAACATATGTTTTCTGCAACAGTCCTTCTTCACCTCAGTCTCCAACCTCCGCTCTCTGAAACAGTCCTTCTGCTCCCCAGTCTCCAAATTCTGCTCTCTGTAGCAGTCTTTCTGTACTGCGGTCTCCAACATTTGCTCTCTGTAACTGTCATTGTGCACACCAGTCTCCAAACGGTGCTTTTTGTATCAGTCCTTCTGCACCCCAGTCTACAACCTGTGCTCTCTGTTACAGTCTTTCTACACCTCAGTCTCAAACCTCTGCTCTCTGCAACAGTCCTTCTGCACCTCAGTCTCCAACCTCTGCTTTCTGTAACAGGCCTTCTTAACCCCATCCCCAACCTCATCTCTCTGTAACGATTTTTCTCCACCCCGTCTCCAAACTCTGCTCTCTGTAACAGTCCTTCTGCACCCCAGTCTTTAAACTCTGCTCTCTGTAAGGGTCTTTCTCCACCCCAGTCTCCAACCTCTGCTTTCCATATCAGTCCTTCTGCACCCCAGTCTCCAACCTGTGCTCTCTGCAAAATTTTTTCTGCACTCCAGTCTCCAACCTGTGCTCTCTTTAACAGTCCTTTTGCACCCCAGTCTCCAAACTCTGCTCTCTGTAACGATCCTTCTGCAACACAATCTCCACTTCTGCTCTCTGCAATGATCCTTCTGTACCTCACTCTCCAAACTCTGTGCTCTCTAACAGTCCTGCTGCACCTCAATCTCCAAATTCTGTGCTCAGTAAGATCCTTGTAAAACCCAGTCTCCAAACTCTAATTTCTGGATCAGTCCTTCTGCACCCCAGTCTCCATCCTCTGCTCTCTGTAACAGTCTTTCTGTACCGCAGTCTTCAAACTCTGCATTTTGTAATCGTCTTTCTGCACCCCAGTCTTAAACCTGTTCTCTGCAATGATTCTTCTGCACCCCAGTCTCCAACGTCTTCTCTCTGCAACAGTCCTCCTGCACCCCAGCCTCCAAACTCTGCTCTCTGTAAGATCATTCTGCACCTCAGTTTCAAAATTCTGCTCTCTGTAACATTCCTTCTCCACCCCAGTCTCCCACCTCTGCTCTTTTCAACGGTCCTTCTGCACCCCAGTCTCCAACCTCTGTTCTCTGTGACAGTTCATCTGACCCAAGTCTCCAACTTCTGTTAACTGCAACAATCTTTCTGCACCCCATTCTCCAACCTCTGCTCTCTGCAACAGTCCTTCTGTACCACAGTGTCCACCATCTGCTCTCTGCCACAGTCCTTCTGTACACTAGTCTTCAATCTCTACTCTCTGTAACAGTCCTTATGTACTGCAGTCTCCAACCTCTGCTCTCTGTAACGGTCCTTATGCACCCCAGTTTCCAAAGTCTCCTTTCTGTATCAGTCCTTCCTCAACCCAGTCTCATAACTCTACTCTCTGAAACAGTCCTTCTGCACATCTGTCTCCAAAATCTGCTCTCTGCAATAGTCCTTCTTCATCCCAGTCCCCAACCTCTGCTCTCTGCAACAGTCCTTTTACACTCCAGTCTCCAACATCTGTTCTCTGCAACAGTCCTTCTACACCTCTGTGTCTTAACTCTACTGTCTGTAACTGTCCTTCTGCAACTCAGTCTCCAACCTCTGCTCTCTGTAAGAGTCCTTCTGCACTCCAGCCTCCAACATCTCCTCACTGCAACCATCCTTCTGCAACCCAGTCTTTAATGTCTGCACTCTCAACAGTCCTTCTGCACCTCAGTCTGAAAAGTCTGCTCTCTGCAAGTATCCTTCTGCACCCCAGTCTCCAACCTCTGCTGTCTGTAACAGTCCTACTGCACCTCAGTCTCCAAACTCTGCTCTATATAAGATCCTTATGCAACCCAGTATCCAAACTCTGCTCTTTGTAATAGTCCACCTGCTCCCCAGTCTCCAAACTCTGCTCTCTGTAACAGGCCTCCTGCACCCTAGTCTACAAACTCAGTTCTATGTAACAGGCCTTCAGCACCCCAGTATCCATCCTATTCTCTCTGCAACGATGCTTCTACACCCCAGGCTCCGACATCTGAACTCTGCAACAGTTCTTCTGCACCCCAGTCTCCAAACTCTGCTCTCTTGAAGATCCTTCTGCACCCAGTTTCCAACCTCTGCTCTCTGATACAGTCCTTCTGTACCCCAGTCTCCAAAATCTGCTCTCAGTAACAATGCTTCTGCTCATCAGTCTCCAACCTCTGCTCTCTGCAACGGTCTTCTACACCTCAGACTCAAACCTCTGTTGTCTGCAATAATCCTTCTGCACCCCAGTGTGCAACCTCTGCTCTCTGTAAAAGTCCTTCTGTACCAGAGTCTCCAACTTCTGCTCTCTGTAACAGTCCTTCTGCACCGCAGTCTCCAAACGCTGCTCTCTGTAACAGTCCTTCTGAACCTCATCTCCAACTTCTTCTATCTGCAACAGTCCTTCTGCACCTAAGCTTCAACCTCTTCTCTCTACAACAGTCCTTTTGCACCCAAGTCTCCAATATCTGCTTTCTATAACAGTCCTTCTTCACCCCTGACTCCAATCTCTGCTCTCTGTAAGATCCATCTGCAACCCAGTCTCCAACCTCTGCTCTCTGTACCAGTTCTTAAGAACCTCAGTCTCCAAACGCTGCTCTCAGCAACGGTCCTTCTGCACCTAAGTCTCCAAACTCCATTCTCTGCAACAGTTTTTCCGCACCCCAGTCTCAAACCTCTGCATTCTGCAACAGTCCTTCTGCACCCCAGTCTCCAACCTCTGCTCTGTAACAATCCTTCTGCACCTCAGTCTCCAACCTCTGCTTCCTGCAACGGTCCTTGTGCACCCCTGTCTCCAAACTCTGTTGTCTCCAATAGGCCTTCTTCACCTCAGTCTTCTGCACCCCAATCTCCAAACCCTACTCTCTGCAAAAGTCCTTCTGCACACCAGTCTCCAACCTACTCTCTACAACAGTCCTTCTGGACCCCAGTCTCCAACATCAGATCTCTGCAACAGTCCTTCTCCACCCCAGTCTCCAATCTCTGCTCTCTGTAACAGTTCCTCTGTACTGCAATTTTCAAACTCTTCTCTCTGTAACTGTATTCTAAACCCCAGTCTTCAAACACTGCTTTTTCTATCAGTCCTTTTCACTCAAGTCTCCAAACTCAGCTCTCTGTAACAGGCCATCTACACCTCAGTCTCCAAATTCTGCTCTCTGCAAAGGTCCTTTGGCACCCCAATCCCCAACCTCTGCTCACTGAAACAGTCCTTTTACACCAAAGTCTCAAACCTCTGCACTCCGCAACAGTCCTTCTGCACCTCAGTCTCCAACATCTGCTCTCTGCAATGGTCTTTTTGCACCTCCGTATTCAACATCTATCTTTGTAACAGTCCTTCTGCACCCCAATCTCAAACCTCTACTCTCTGCCGCAGTCCTTCTGCACCTCAGTCTCCAAACTCTGCTCTCTGTAAGATCCTTTTGCGCCCCAGTCTTCAAACTCTGCTCTCAGTATCAGTCCTGCACCTTAGTCTCCAAACATGCTCTCTGTAACAGTTTTTCTGCACCTCAGTCTTCAACAACTGCTCTCTGAAACAGTCTTTCTGCACCCCAGTCTCCAACGTCTGCTCTCTGCAACAATCCTTCTGCACCCCAGTGTCCCAATTTTCGTCTCTGTAAGATCCTTGTGCACCCCAGTTTCAAACTCTGCTATCTCTAACATTCCTTCTGCACCCCAGTCTCCGAATTTGCTCTCTGCAATGGTCCCTCTGCACCCCACTCTCCAACCTTGTTCTTTACAACAATTTTTCTGCACCTCAGTCTTCAACCTCTGCTCTCTGCAACAGTCCTTCTGCACCCCATTCTCCAACCTCTGCTCTCTGCGACAGTCCTTTGCACTCCAGTCTCCAACATCTGCTCTCTGCAACAGTCATTCTGAAACACAGTCTCCAAACTCTGCTCTCTGTAACATCTTTCTGCACGCCAGTTTCCAAAATCTGCTCTCTCTAACATTTTTTCTCCACAGCAGTCTGTAACCTCATCTTACTTTGAGGGTCCTGCGGCACCCCAGTATCCAACCTCTGCTCTCGGAAACAGTCCTATACCACAGTCTCCAAACTCTGCTCTCCTTAACGGTGCTTCTGCACCCCAATTTCCAAACTCTGCTTTCTGTATCAGTCCTTCTGCACCCCAGTCTCCAACCTCTGCTTTCTGTATCAGTCTTTCTGCACCACAGTCTTTAAAATCTGCTCTCTGCAACTGTACTTTTCCACCGAAGTCACCAACCTCTGCTCTCTGTAACAATCCTTCTGCACCTCACTTTGCTACATCTGCTCTCTGCAACAGTCCTTCTGCACCCCAGTCTTCAACCTCTGCTCTCTGCAACAGTCCTTTCTCACCCCAGTCTTTAAAATCTGCTCTCTGCAACTGTACTTTTCCACCGAAGTCACCAACCTCTGCTCTCTGTAACAGTCCTTCTGCACCTCAGACTCCAATCTCTGCTCTCTGCAACAGTCCTTCTGCGCCCCAATCTCGAACCTCTGCTCTCTGCAACAGTTTTTCTGCACCTCAGTGTCAAAACTCTGCTCTCTGTAAGATCCTTCTGAAACTCAGTCTCCAACATATGCTTTCTGCAATGGTCCTTCAGCACCAGAGTCTCCAACCTCTTTCCTCTACAACATTTATTGTGCACCCCAGTCTCCAACCTCTGTTCTCTGTAACAGTCCTTCTGTACCACAGTCTCAAACCTCTGTTCTCTGTAAGGGTCCTTCTGCACCCCATCTCCAACCTCTGCTTTCTGTATCAGTCTTTCTGCAATCCAGTCTACAAACTCTGGTTTTTGTATCCGTCTTTCTTCACGCCAGGATTCAACCTCTGCTCTCTGTAACAGTCCTTCTGCATGCCATTCTCCAATCTCTTCTCTCTGCAACAGGCCTTCTGCACCCCAGTCTACAACCTCTCTTCTCTGTAACAGGCCTTCTGCATTCAAGTCTCTAAACTCTGCTCTCCTTAACAGTTCTTCTGCATCCCAGTCTCAAACCTCTGCTCTCAGTATCAGTCCTGCACCCCAGTCTCCAAACAGTGCTCTCTGTAACAGTTTTTCTGCACATTAGTCTTCAACAACTGCTCTCTGCAAGAGTCCTTCTGCACCACAGTCTCCAACCTCTGCTCTCTAGAACAGTTCTTCTATACCCCAGTCTCCATAATCTACTCTCTGCAATGATCCTTTGCACCCCAGTCTCCAACGTCTGCTCTCTGCAAAATTCCTTCTGCTCTCCAGTGTCCAAAATTTCCTCTCTGTAAGATCCTTCTGCACCCAGGTTTCCAAATGCTGTTCTCTGTAACATTCCTTCTGCACCCCAGTCTCCAACCAGTTCTCTACAACAGTTCTTCTGTACCGCAGTCTTTAGTCTCTGTTCTCCATGAGAGTCCTTCTGAACCCCAGTCTCCAACTTCTGATTTTGTATCAGTCTTTCTTCACCATAGTCTCCAAACTCTTCTCTCTGTAACAGTCCTTCTGCACCTCACTCTGCGACCTCTGCTCTCTGCAGAAGTCCTTCTGTAACCCAGTCTTCAACCTCTTCTCTCTGCAACAGTCCTTCCTCACCCCAGTCTCCAAAATATGCTCTCTGTAACAGTCCTTTTCCACCCAGTCTCAAACCTCTGCTCTCTGTAAAAGTACTTCTGTACTGCAGTCTCCAACCTGTGCTCTCTGTAATGGTCATTCTGCACCCCAGTCTCCAAACTCTCCTTTCTGTATCAGTCTTTCTGCACCTCGGTCTCAAAACTCTGCTCTCTGTAACAGTCCTTCTGCACCTCAGACACCAACCTTTTCTCTCTGCAACAGTACTTCTGCCCCCCAATCTCCAACCTCTGTTCTCTACAACACTTATTCTGCACCCCAGTCTCCAACCTCTGCTCTCTGTAACAGTCCTTCTGTACCGCAGTCTCCAACCTCTGTTCTCTGTAAGGGTCCTTCTGAAGCCCAGTCTCCAACCTCTGCTTTCTGTATCAGTCCTTCTTCCCCACATTCTCCAAACTCTGCTCTCTGTAACAGTCCTTCTATACCTCAGTCTACACCGTCTGCTCTCTGCAATAGTCCTTCTTTACCCCAGTCTGCAATCTCTGCTCTCTGCAACAGTCCTTCTGCACCCCAGTCTCCAATGTCTGCTCTCTGAAACAGTCCTTCTCCACCTCAGTCTCCAACCTGTGCTCTCTGCAACAGTCCTTCTGCACCCAGGTCACCAACGTCTGCTTTCTGTAGCAGTTTTTCTGCACCCAAGTCTCCAACGTCTGCTCTCTGTAACAGTCCTTCTGCAAATCAGTCTCTAAACTCTACTCTCTGCAGCAGTTCTTCTCCACCCCAGTTTCCAACCTCTGCTCTCGGCAACAGTCCTTCTTGACGCGATTCTCCAACTGCTACTCTCTGCAACAGTTTTTGTACGCCCCAGTCTTTAACATCTGCTCTCTGTAACAGTCCTTCTGCACCTCAGTCTGAAAACTCTGCTCTATGCAACGATTCTTCTGCACCTCAGTCTCCAACTTCTGCTCTCTGCAACAGTCCTTCTGCACCCCAGTCTCAAACCTCTGTTCTAAGCAAAAGTCTTTGTACACCTAAGGCTCCAAACTCTGCTCTCTGTAACAGTCCTTCTTTACTGCAGTCTCCAAACTCTGCTGTCTGTAGTGGTCCTTCTGCACCTGAGACTCCAAACTCTACTTTTGATATCAGTTATTCTGCACCCAAGTCTCCAACCTCTGCTCTCTGTAACAGTCCTTCTGCACCTCAGTCTCCAAACTCTGCTCTCTGCAACAGTTTTTACGCACCCCAGTCTCCAACCTCTGCTCCAGGTAACAGTTCTACTACACCCCAATCTCCAAACTCTGCTCTCTTCAACAATCCTTCTGCACCCCAGTTTTCAACCTCTGCTCTCTGCTACAGTCCTTCTTCACCCCAGTCTCCAAACTCTGCTCTCTGTAGCGATCCTTCTGGACCCCAGTTTCCAACCTTTGCTCTCTGAAACAGTCCTTCTGAAGCTCAGTCTCCAAAATGCTCTCTGTAAAATCCTTCTGCAACCCTGTCTCAAAACTGTGCTATCTGTAACGGTCCTTTTGCATCCCAGTCTCCAACGTCTGCTTTCTGTATCAGTTCTTCTGAACCCCAGTCTCCAAACACTGCTCTCTGTAACAGTTCTTCACAATTCAGTCTCCAACTTCTGCTCTCTGAAACGGTCCTTCTTCACCCCAGTCTCCAACTTCTGCTCTCTGCAACATTTCTTTTGCACCCAAGTCTCCATCTGTTCTCTCTGTAACTGTCCTTCGGCACCCCAGTTTCCGAACATTTTTTTCTGCATTACTGCTTCTGCTCCCCAGTCTCCAAACTCAGCTCTCTCTAACAGTCCTTGTGTACCGCAGTCTCCAAACTCTCCTTTGTGTAACGGTCCTTCCAGTCTCCACACTCTGCTTTCTGTATCAGTTCCTCTGCACCCCAGTCTCCAACCTCTGCTCTCTGTAACAGTCCTTCTGCACCTCAGTTACCAACCTCTGCTCTCTGCAAAAGTTTTTCTGCACCCCAGTTTCCAACATCTGCTCTCTGCCAAAGTCCTTCTACACCCCAGTCTCAAACCTCTACTATCTGCAACGAACTTTCTGCACCCCAGTCTCCAACGTCTGCTCTATGCAACAGTTATTCTACACCCCAGTCTCCATCTTCTGCTCTCTGTAAGAATACATCTGCACCCCAGTCTCCAACCTCTCCTCTCTGTAAAAGTCCTTCTGTACCGCAGTCTCCAAAATCTGCTCTCTTCAACAGTCCTTCTGCACCCCAGTCTCCAACTTCTGCTCTCTGCAACATTTCTTTGTAACCCCAGTCTCCAACCTGTGTTCTCTGTCTTCAAACTCTGCAATCTGTAGCGATCCTTCTGCACCTCAGTCTCCATCCTCGGCTCTCTGCAATGATCCTTCGGCACCTTAGTCTCAAACCTCTGTTCTCTGCAATGATCCTTCTACACACCAGTCTCCAAGCTCTGCTCTCTGTAACAGTCCCTCTGAACATCAGTGTCAAAACTCTGCTCTCTGTAACACTTCTTTAGCACACCAGTCTCCATCCTCTTCTCTCTGTAACACTCTTTCAGCACCCCAGTCTCCATCCTCTGATCTCTTTAAGAATTCTTCTGAATCCCAGTATCCAACCGCTCCTCTCAGTAACAGTTCTTCTGCATCTCATTCTCCAATATCTGCTCTCTGAAATGATCCTTCTGCACCTCAGTCTCCAACCACTGCTCTCTGTAACAGACCTTCTGAACCCCATTCTCCAACATATGCTCTTTGGATCAGTTCTTTTGCACACCACTATCCTACCTCTGCTCTCTGAAACAATCCTTCTGCACCTGAGACTCCAAACTCTGCTCTCTGAAACGCTTTGTCTGCACCCCAGTCTCCAAACTCTGTTCTCTGCATCAGTCCTTCTGCACCCCAGTATCCAAACTCTGCTCTCTGTAACAGTCCGTCTGTAACACAGTCTCAAAACTCTGCTCTCTGTAACAGTCCTTCTGATCCCCAGTCTCCAACGTCAGATTTCTGTATCAGTTCTTCTGCACCCCAGTCTCGAAACTCTGATCTCAGAAACAGTCCTTCTGCACCCCAGTCTCCAACTTCTGCTCTCTGCAACATTTCTTCTGCACCCCAGTCTCCATCTGTGCTCTCAGTAACTGTCCTTCTGCACCCCAGTCTCCAACCTCTGCTCTCTGTAACGATCATTCTGCACCACAGTCTGAAAACTCTGCTCTCTGCAATGATCATTCTGCCCTTCAGTCTCCAACCTGTGCTCTCTGCATGATCCTTCTGAACCCCAGTCTCCAACCTCTGCTCTCTGTAAGAGTCCTTCTGCACTTCAGTATCCATCCTCTGCTCTCTGTAACAGGTTTTCTGCACCCCAGTCTTCAAAATTTGCTCTCTGTAACAGACCTAATGCACCCCAGTCTCCAACCTCTTCTCTTTGCAATGAACCATCTGCACCTCAGTCTCCAACCACTGCTCCCTGCAACAGTCCTTCTGCAACCCAGTCTTTAAACTCTGCTCTCTGCAACAGTCCTTCTGCACTCCAGTCTACAACCTCTGCTCTTTGTAAGATCCTTCTTCACCCTGGTCTCCAAACTTTGCTCTCTATAACAGACTTTCTGCACCTCAGTCTCCAACCTCTGCTCTCTGCTACGGTCCTTCTACACCCCAGTATCCAAACTTTTTTCTCTGCAACAGTCCTTCTGCACCCCAGGCTCCAAACTCTGATCTCTGTAACAGTTCTTCTGTACCACAGTCTCCAAACTATAATGTCCATAACGGTCATTCTGCACCCCAGTATTCAAACTCTACTTACAATATCAGTTATTCTGCACCCCAGTCTCCAACCGCTGCTCGCTGTAACAGTCCTTCTGCACCTCAGCCTCCAAACACTTCTCTCTGCAACAGTTCTTCTGCACCCCAGTCTCCAACATCTTCTCTCTACAACAGTCCTTCTAAACCCCAGTCTCCAACCTCTTCTCTCTGCAAGAATCCATCTGCATACCAGTATCCAACATCTGCTCGCTGCAACAGTCCTTCTACACCGCAGTTTCCAACCTCTGCTCTCTGCTACAGTACTTCTGAACCCCAGTCTCCAACCTCTGCTTTCTGCACCATTTCTTCTGCACCCCAGTGTCTCAACTGTGCTCTCTGAATCTGTCCTGCTTCACCCCAGTCTCCAATCTCTGTTCTCTGTAGTGATCCTTCTGTACCTCAGTCTTCAACCTCCGATCTCTAAAGGATACTGTTTCACCACAGTCTCCAACCTCTGCTCTCTGAAACAGTCCATTTGCACCCCAGTCTCCAAGCTCTGCTCTCTGTAGCAGTTCTTCTGCACCCCAGTCTCCAAATTCTGCTCTCTGTAAAAGGCCTTCTGCAGCCCAGACTTCAACCTCTGCTGTTTGTATCAGGCCTTCTGCACCCCACTTTCCAACCTGTGCTCTCTCTAACGATTCTACTGCACCCCAGTCTCCAAACTCTGCTCTCTGTAACAGTCCTCAGCACCCCAGAATCCAACATCTGCTCTCTGCTACATTTCTTCTGCACCTCAGGCTGAAAACTCTGCTATCTGCAAAAATCATTCTGCACCCCAGTTTCAAAACTTTGCTCTTTGTAACAGACCTTCTGAACCTCAGTCTTCAAAATTCTCTCTTTAAGATCCTTCTGAAACCCAGTCTCGAAACATTGCTATCTGTAACAGTTCTGCTGGACACCAATCTCCAAACTCTGCTCTCTGAAAGAATCCTTCTGCACCCCAGTCTCCAACCTATCCTCTCTGTAACAGTCCTTCTGCACCTCAGTCTCCAACCTCTGCTCACTGTAATGATGCTTCAGCACCCCAGTCTCCAACTTCTACTCTCTGTAACAGTCCTTCTGCACCCCAGTCTCCAACATTTGCTCTCTGAAACGGTCCTTCTGCACCCCAGTCTCCAAACTCTGTTCTCTATCAGTCCTTCTGCACCTCAGACTCCAAACACTGCTCTCTGTATCAATCCTTCTAAGCTTCAGTCTGAAACCTCTGATCTCTGCAACGATCCTTCTGCACCACAGTCTCCAAACTGTGCTATCTGTAACAATCCTTCTGCACAGAAGTCTCCAACCTCTTCTCTCTTACATGTCTTCTGCACCCCAGTCTCCAATCTCTGCTTATTGTATCAGTCCATCTGCACCACAATTTCAAACCTCTGCTCTCTGCAACAGTCTTTCTGCACCCCAGTCTCCAACCTCTGCTCTCTGCAACGACACCTGGGCACCCGAGTATCCAATATCTGCTCTATGAAACAGTCCTTCTGTACCCCTGTCTCCAACCTCTGCTTTCTGCAACAGTCCTTCTGCACCTCAGTCTGAAAACGCTGTTCTCTGCAATGATCCTTCTGCACCCCAGTCTCCAAACTCTGCTCTCTGTAATACTCCTGTTGCACCTCAGTCTTGAAACTCTGCTCTCTATAAGATCCTTCTGCAACTCTGTCTCCAAACTCTGCTCTATGTAATAGTCCTTCTGCACCCCAGTCTCCAACCTCTGCTCTTTGCAAGAGTCCTTCCAAAACCCAGTCTCCAAACTCTGCTTTCTGCAACAGTCCTTCTGAACCCAAGTCTCCAACTTCTGTTCTCATTAACAATCCTTCTTCACCTCAGTTACCAAACTCTGATCTCTGCAATGGTCCTTCTGCACCACAGTCTCCAACCTCTATTCTCTGTAACAATCCCTCTGCACCCCAGTCTAAAAACTCTGCTCTCTACAACAATCTTTTTGCACCCCAGTTTCCAAACTCTGCTCTCTGCAAAAGACCTTCTGCACCCAAGTCTCAAACATCTGCTCCCTGCAACAGTCTTTCTGCACCTCTATCTGACAACTCTGCTCTCTGCAACAATCATTTTGCACGCCAGTCTTCAAACTCTGCTTTATGTAACAGTCTTTTGGCACCTCAGTCTCCAAACTCTTCTTTCTGTAAGATCCTTCTGCACCCCAGTTTCCAAACTCTGTTCTCTGTAATATTCCTTTTGCTCCCCAGTCTCCAACCTCTGCTCTCTGTAAGAGTCCTTCTGTCCCGCAGTCTCCAACCTCTTCTCTCTGTAATGGTTCTTCTGCACCCCGGTCTCCAAACTCTGATCTCTGTAACAATTCTTCTTCACACCAGTCTCCAATCTCTGCTGTCTTCAATGATCCTTTTGCACCCCAGTCTCCAACCTCTGCTCTCTCCAAAAGTCCTTTTGTACCCCAGTCTCCAACATCTGCTCTCAGCAACAGTCCTTCTGAACCTAAGTCTGAAAACTCTGCTCTCTGCAACGATCCTTGTGCACACCAGTCTCTCAACTCTGCTTTTTGTAACAGTCCTACAGCACCTCAGTCTCCAAAATCTACTCTCTGTAACAGTGCTTCTGAACTCCAGCCTCCAACCTCTGATCTCTGTAAGATCCTTCTGCACCCATGTTTCCAAATCTGCTCTCTGTAACATTTTTATCCTCCCCAGACTCCAACTTCTGCTCTCTGTAACAGTCCTTCTGCTCCCCAGTCTCCAACCTCTGCTCTCAGTAACAGTTCATCTGCTCCCCAGTCTTTAAACTCTGCTCTCTGTAACAGTCATTCTGTACCTCAGTCTCCAACCTCTGCACTCTGTAATGGTCGTTCTGCACCCCAGTCTTCAACCTCTGCTTTCTGTATCATTCCTTCTGCAACACAGTTTCCAAACTCTGCTCCCTGAAACATTTCTTCTGCACCTCAGTCTCCATCCTCTGCTCTCTGCGACAGTTCTTATGCACCCCAGTCTCCAACCTCTGCTCTCTGCAACAGTTTGTCAGCACCCCAGTATCCAAGATCTGCACTCTAAAACAGTCCTTCTCCACACCAGTCTCCAAACTCTGCTCTCTGTAACAGTTCTCCTTTAGTGCAGTCTCCAAAATCTGCACTCTGTACGGGTTCTTCTGCTCCCCAGTTTTCAACCTCTGCTTTCTGTATCATTCCTTCTGCACCAAAGTCTCAAACCTCTTTATCTGCAACAATCCTTCTACACTGCAGTCTCCAAACTCTGCTATCTGAAACAGTCCCTCTGCACCCCAGGCTCAAACCTCTGCTCTCTTTAACAATCCTGATGCACCTCAGTTCCAAAACTCTGCTCTCAACAACGGTGCTGTAACAGTCCTGCTGTACCACAGTCTCTAAGCTCATCTTTCTGTAACATCCTTCTGCAACAGTGTCTCCAAACTCTGCTGTCTGTAACAGTCCTTCTGCACCCCAGTCTCCAACCTCTGCTCTCAGTAACAGGCCTTTGCTCCCCATTCTCCAACCTCTGCTCTCTGCAACAGTTCTTCTGCACCCGAGTCTCCAAACTCTGCTTTCCATATCAGTCCATCTGCACCCCAATCTTCAACCTCTTCTCTCTGTAACCGTACTTCTGCATCTCAGTTTACTAACTCTGCTCTCTGCAACAGTCCTTCTGCAACCCAGTCTCCAACATCTGCTCTCCACAAAAGTCCTTCTGCACCAAAGTCTCCAAACTCTGCCTCTGTAACAGTCCTACTGCAACATAGTCTTCAACCTGTACTCTCTGCAACAGTCCTTCGTCACCCAAATCTCAAACCTGTGCTCTCCGCAACAGTCCTGCTACACCCCATGTCCAGCCTCTGCTCTCTGCAACAATCCCTCTGAGACCAAGTCTCCAACGTCTGCTCTCTGTAACAATCCTTGTGCACCTCAGTCTCCAACCTCTGTTCTCTGCAATTGTCCTTCTGAACCTCGGGCTCTACTCTCTGTAAAAGTACTTCTGCACCCCTTCTCAAAACTCTGATCTCCATAACAGGTTTTCTGCACCCCAGTCTCCAACCTCTGCTCTCTTTACCAATTCTTCAGCACCCCAGTCTCCAAACTCTGCTCTCTGTAACAGTCTTTCTGCACCTCAGTCTCCAACCTTGCTCTCTGCAACAGTCCTTCTGCACCCCAGTCTCAAACCTCTGCTCTCTGCAATATTCCTTCTGCACCCCAGTCTCCAACATTTGCTCTCTGCAAAAGTCTTTCTGCACCTCAGTCTGAAAACTCTGTTCTCTGCAACGATCCTTCTGAACCCTAGTCACAAACCTCTACTTTCTGTAACAGTCCTGCTGAAACTTGGTCTACAACCTCTGTTCTCTGTAAGATCCTTGTGCAACCTTGTCTAAAATCTCTGCTCTCTGTAACAGTTCTTCTGCACCCTAGTCTCTGAACTCTGCTCTCTTTAACAGGCCTTTGCACGCCAATCTCCAACCTCTACTCTCTGTAACAGTCCTTTTGCACCACAGTCTCCAACCTCTGCTATCTGCAACAGTCCTCTTGCACCTCAGTCTCCTAAATCTGCTCTCTGTAACAATCCTTCTACACCTCAGTCTCCAACCTCTGCTCTGTGTAAGATCTTTAGGCAACTAGTCTCCAAACTCTTCCCTCTATAACAGCCCTTCTTCACCCTTTCTCCAAACCTTTCTCTCTGTAACAAGTATTCTGCACCCCAGTCTCCAACCTCTGTTTTCGGTAAAAGTCCTTCGGCACCCCAGTCTCAAACCTCTGCTCTCTACAACGATCCTTTTTCACCCCAGTCTCCAACGTCCTTCTGCACCCAAGTCTCCAACAACTGCTCTCTGCAAAAGTCCTCCTGCACCTCAGTCTGAAAATTCTGTGCTCTGAAATGATCCTTTTACACTTCAGTCTTTAAACACTGCTCTCTGTAACAGTCTTTCTGCTTCTGAGTCTCCAACCTCTGCTCTCTGTAACAGGACCTCCGCAAGTCAGTCTCCAATGTCTGCTCTCTGCAACAGTACTTCTGCACCCCAGTCTCTAACCTATGCTCTCTACAACAGTCATTCTGCACCCACTTACCAACATCTGCTCTCTGCAACAGTCCTTCTTCACCCCAGTCTCCAATATCTGCTCTCTGCAACAGTTCTTCTGCACCTCAGTCTGAAAACTCTGCTTTCTGCAACGACACTTCTGCACCCCAGTCTCCTACTTCTGGTCTCTGTAAAAGTCCTTCTACACCTCAGTCTCCCAAATCTGCTATCTGTAAGATCCTTCTGACACCCAGTCTTTAAACTCTGCACTCTGTAACAGTCCTTTTGCACCTCAGTCTCCAAACTCTGCTCTCTGTAACAGTCCTTCTGCACCCCAGCCTCCAAATTCTGCTCTGTGTAAAAGTCTTCTGCACCCCAGTTTCTAAAATCTGCTCTCTGCAACAGTCTTTCTGCACCCCAGTCTCCAACCTCTGCTCTTTGCAATGATCCTACTGCACCCCAGTCTCTAACCTCTGATCTCTACAAGAGTCCTTCTGCACCTCAGTCTCCAACTTCTGCTCTCTGTATGATCCTTCTTCTCCCCTGTCTCCAAGCTCTTCTCCTTTCAATCATTCTTCTGCACATCAGTCTCCAAACTCTACTCTATGTATCAGTACTTCTGCACCTCAGTCTCTAATAACTGCTCTCTGCAACAGTCCTTCTGCTCCACAGTCTTCAACCTCTAGTCTCTGTTAGATCCTTCTGCACTTCAGATTCTAAACTTTGTTCTCTGTAACATTCCTTCTCTTCCGTAGTCTTTATCCTCTGCTTTGTGCAAGTGTCCTGCGGCACCTTAGTCTCCAACTTCTGTCCTCTGCAACAGTCTTTCTGCTCCCAGTCTACAACATCTGCTCTCTGTAACAGTCCTTATGTACCGCAGTCTCCAACCACTTCTCTCAGTAACGGGCCTTCTGCACCCCAGTCACCAAAAACTGCTTTCTGTATCAGTCCTTCTGAACATCAGTCTCAAACCTCTGCTCTCTGTATCTATCCTTTTGCACCTCTGTCTCTAACCTGTGCATTCTGTATCATTCCTTCTGCAACCCAGCCTCCAATCTCTGCTCTCTGTAACAGTTTTTCTATACCGCAGTCTCCAAACTCTGGTCTCTGTAACGGTCCTTCTGCACCCCAATTTCCAACCTCTACTTTCTGTAACAGTCCTTCCGCACATCAGTCTGATACCTCTGCTCTCTACACGATCCTTCTGCACCCCAGTTTCAAAATATTGCTCTATGTAAAAGTCCACCTGCACCTCAAACTCCACCCTCTTCTCTCTATAACAGGCCTTCTGCATGCCAGTCTCCAAAGTCTTCTCTCTGTAGCAGGCCTTTTGCACCCCAGTCTCCAAAATCTGCTCTCTGCAACGGTCCTTCTGCACCCCAGTCTTAAACCTCTGCGCTCTGCAATGATTCTAGTGCACCCCAGTCTCCAAACTCTGATCTCTGCAACAGTCCTTCTGCACCACAGTCTCCAAATTCTGCTTTCTGTAAGATCCTTCTGCACCCCTGTATCCAACCTCTGCTCTCTGTAGCAGTTTTTCTGCATCCAAGTCTCCAACCTCGGCTCCCTGTAGCAGGACTTCCACACATCAGTCTCTAAACTCTGCTCTCTACAACAGTTCTTCCGCAGCACATTCTCCAACTTCTGCTCTCTACAACAGTCCTTCTGCACCCTAGTTACCAACATCTGCTCTCTGCAACAGTCCTTCTGCACCCCAGTATCCAAAATCTGCTCTCTGCAACAGTTCTTTTGCATCTCAGTCTGGAAGTTCTCCTCTCTGCAATGACCCTTCTGCACCCCAGTCTCCTACCTCTGCTCTCTGTAACAGTCCTTCTACACCCCAGTCTCCAACCTCTGCTTTCTGAATCAGTCTGTCTGAACCTCAGTCTCTAACCTCTGTTCTCTGTAACTAACCGTGTGCACCTCAGTCTCCAACTAGTGCTCTATGTAAGAATCCTTCTGCACCCCAGTCTCCAAC